>NC_041337.1:38436764-38589264 GCF_004354835.1 Perca flavescens | reverse complement strand
TATCATTCTGGGTTTGGGAACTGCTGCTTGTTGTTCTCGTTGGGATCTTCCTTTTGGGTTTTGATATTTACATTTTAATTTTCTTTCATTCAGTCCTTTGGTCAGATTAATGTGTGTTTAAATGTGTTCTAGAAATAAACTTTACTTACTCAAAGTTCACATAAGAAACATTTTTCAGACCAAGAGATATGTTGCTTATAATAATTAATCAGAAATCACAATCAGAACAAGTTTGATTGTTCATTAATAATGTTTATTATACAGACGATAGATTATGGAGTGATATAGACCAAGATATAATAACATATAAATATATAATAACAAGTTTATAACACTGACAACACTGCAAGATACAACTATTATAAATGCATTAAAGACAATTCATATTCCTTCATATATAATATAAAACATCACATAATCTTTATATTTAAAATACAACATCTGGAACACACACACACACACACACACACAAAGAGACACACACACATACATATAAATACATATACATAGGCAAGGCAAGGCAATTTTATTTGTATAGCACATTTCAGCAGCGGTGCAACTCAATGTGCTTTACATAAAACATTAAAACACAGTTAGAAATTAATAAAAATTAACACAAAATTTAAAAACTTAATACAAAATTAAAACAATTCATACCATATTAAAACAGTTAATTAAAAATAGATTAAATACAAAAATAAAAGAATAAAATTCCCAATACATACTTCTAACATTCAAAACTCATTTTATATTATTATAATAATAATAATAATAATTTCCATAGTATTTATGTCTTATTTCCCATAATTTCTGTAATCTTGCTCTCTGTCTTTTGTGTTCTAGTTTAAATGTTTTCTCTGCATGAATGTGTCCCATCCCTTGTTTTAAAGCCAGTGTATACCAGGCTGTATTAAAGCCAGTGTATACCAGGCTGTATTAAAGCCAGTGTATCCCAGGCTGTATTAAAGCCAGTGTATACCAGGCTGTATTAAAGCCAATGATGAAATGATCATATATACATATTAAGTGTGTGTGTGAGGTGAAAGCTGAGCTCCTCTCCGTGTCCTCAGGTTCACAGCGACTACAGCAGCACAGAGCATCAGCAGCAGGACACTGAGCACTGAGCATCGCACTTTGAAGAAGGTGGAGTAAATCCCAAAGGGCTCCATGTACACTAACACAGTTCTGACTGTTGACACACACTGGTCACCATCTAGGTCAGTAACAGCACACCAGTACTCCCCTGCGTCTCCCACTGAGATATTAGAGATAACCAGGATATCATAGTACCTGCTCACTCTGCTCATTGTCTGATGATCCATTACCCTAAGGATTCTTCCCTCTGTTTGGTGTGACTTGATAAACCAATCTTGCCACTTACCCTCTTCCCAAACTGTGCATCTGAGTGTGACTACTTCTCCTTCTGAGAAGAGCTCTACAGCAGGGGGGGGAAATTTGGGGCACACCACCAGCACATACTGTTGCTCTCTCATAGAGACTTTGCAGTAGTACTGACCTGAGTGATTTAACATTAGAGATGAAAACACCAGCGAGTAGTTTTGGTCTACTGAAGGCACAGTCTGGTTTTGTTGTCCTAGGTCAGAGGAGAACCGATTAGACCAACGTGGGGGCTGTTCATCAGTGGAGTCAGTGATAGTGCACGGCAACACAGCGCTCTCTCCTACTGAGCGGTAGATTTTCTCAACCTGTAGGAACAACTCTACAGCGTGACTGCTAACACACCGCTGTTGGTTCATCACCAGACAGTTGTACCATGTAAAGTCTGTTGCCATGACGTTGGATACATGAAGAGCTGATGTGTTTGTCACCACTTGGTATCTTCCTCTAACATTGTCCATCACTGATGTCTTATTGTCCACAAAAACTCTGCTCCATGTTTTTTGCTCATATCTAGAGTACTGTTTGAGCCACTGGATATCCAGATTATCATCTGATCTCCCACATGGCACGTCCACTGTTTCTCCAAGTCTCGCTGTGATATATCTCTGATCTATTGAAGTACAAACAGTAATAGTGATGTTTTTCCGATGCGTCATGTTGCCCTCAGTCCAACACTCCTCTTGATACGAGCCAGAGTCTGAATGGGTCAAGCAGAGGATGGTGTAAGAAGAAGTATTCATCGTGCTGACAAGTCGTTGTTTCAAGTGTTCAGGAACTGAGGAGTTGTTGGACCAGAGGTCAGAGGTGTTCCACAGGACAAGCTTCTCCTCACCAACAGATCTGGAGATCAGGCAGGAGTTGGTGTTCTCGGGGAGGTTGAAGGTGTAAGAGTCTCTTTCCTCTTGCATGATAATCCGTTCTGCATGGATGTTGTTGATGAGAGCAATCAGCAGGAAGGAGAGCTCTGTGACTGCAGCCATTCTGCTCCGAGGTCGACAAACACTGACACCACTCAGCTCATACGCTCTACGCCAACCCTCATCAGCAACTGCTCTTTTTCTTTTTTTAACAAACATGACTTCTTTATCTCATCATCAGAGGAAACTTTGCTGCATCAGCTCTCTATCCAGTAATCAATGTCCTTACATGACTCTAAAACCACAGAGGCTGACGTGTCTTTGTACACACATTATTCAGAGAGGAGAGGAAACATCCAGAGATAAGAGAGAGGGGGAGGGTGTGTGTGTGTCTCTCTGTGAGTGTGTGTGTGTGTGTCTCTGTGTCTGTGTGTGTGCCTACATGTGTGTGTGTGTGTGTGTGTGTCTGTACGTGTGTGTTTGGGCCCTATTTTAACGTTCTGAAACGCAAGTATGAAACGCAAAACTCAAGTAGCTTTGTGGGCGGATCTTGGGCACTGTTGCTATTATACCGGCGGGATAAATTAGTCTTGCCCGCTTAAATGCTCTTAAATGGGTTGGTCTGAAGTAGCTAGGTGTGGTTTGGGCGTAACGTGAAAATAACCAATCAGAGTGTCATCTCACATTCCCTTTAAGAGCAGGCGCGCTTGTTCCATGGAGGATTGCTATTATGACGGCGGATTTGCCTGGCACACGCCAGCGGGAGCTGTCCGGGATGCAGCAAAGTAGGCTAATTAATGCCCATCTTGGCCGGGTGGCGATGTTGCTGCGGCCTTTTGGGCGCATCTCCTCAAGTCTGGAGAGGATTGCTGCAGCCATGGAGCATGGGTCTCCAAACGCACCACCTGCTCCTGTTGTGCCCTTTCCTCCTCCCCCCACTCCATCTCCGTCCACCTGCTCCACCAGGAGCGCATCTAGTGTCCAATCCCACTGTAGTTCAACATTACATCTCCTTAAGTTCTCTAATATTTCCTCATTTATGTCATCAACACATCCATGATTCATGGAAATGTTGTGTAACACACAACAAGGGACAATGAATGCTGGGGCGTTTTGAGGACTGACATGTAAAGTGCCCCCTGATCTACAGTATCCAAACAACTGAAGCGCATTTTCAGTAATATTTTTCTTTGTAATTATGTATGGTTTGCAAAAATGAGAACTGCTGCGTCCGTTTAGATGAGAGAAGTGTATGCGCGTTGTGCACACGCTACATTATGGCCAAGCATGTGCCCCTAAAATAGCATCTGAATAACGCACCACTGACTTTAGACCAGGTTTTTCCTGGTCAGTGGCGGAATGGTTTTCTGAAACTGCAAAATAGCACCAGGGAACATTTGCGCCGGAACACGCCTCCTCTTTTCATTCCACTTCATTCACTAATTTCCCGACGTGCGTCTGTGGAGGGAAAAGTCCGCTATGCGTCGGGTGCAAAATAGGAATGATACATGGGTCGGTGTACAAAGGCAATTGCGCTGAGTGCAAGATAGGGCCCTTTGTGTGCGTGTGTGTCTGTGTGTGTATGTGTGTGTCTGTATGTGTGTGTTTGTGTGCGTGTGTCTATATGTGTGTATGTGTGTGTGTGTCTAGATAAATATATATATATATATATATATATATATATATATATATATATATATATATATACATATATATATATATATTCATTCCAAGGGAAATTTTAGGCATCCAGTAGCTTAGACAACCATAACACAACAAACACAAATACACACACACACACACACACACATATATATATATATATATATATATATATATATATATATATATATATATATATATATATATATATATATATATATATATATATATATATATATATATATATATATATATATATATATGACATACATTAAAATCAGAAATTTAAAGGGTTGACAATTTGTGAAGTGATTACAAATGGTATGGTATGACAAAACTGGTATGGACTGACCATGTGATGCAATGACCATGATAATGTACTATGGTAGACTGTGTGCAATGGTGATAGTGCAAAAGTGAACAGTGCAGGGATTGAACAGTGCAATAGCCTATTTTTAAATATTAACTATGACTATGAAAAGACAAGAATGTAAACATAATATAATTGCTGTGTGCGTGTGTAACCAGTAACATTTCTCTGTCAGGTAAATGCAGTAGTAGAATGTTGTCCTCTGATGTAGAAGTACACAGTAAGTCAGTAGTATATAGTGGGGTTGCACATTACAGTTTTTTTTACAACAATCTAACAAGAAGTGACTTGCTTTCCTTCTCCTAACACAGCCAATCGCAATGCTGCAGTTATTCACAAGGTCACCTCTCCCCCCCCCCCAACTCCTAGAGATGGGAAATATGGCTAACGTTAGCTCGACTGTCGTTGGTTGCATGCATGGTTAGTTACAAACAGACCGGGCTTGTCTCTCTTCCATTTGAGAATCTAATTGAACAACAACTATGTGATATTTTGGCTACTGTGTGGTAAAAGTTGAGCTGTCTCGTTGCTTCTGTTTGCCCTCCTGCTAGGCGCTCCCATAGTGCCGTGACATCATTGTAAAATTAGAAATGGACCTATCAGATTAATTTGTCACATGAAATGGTAAAAGTACAGTTCCATTGAAATGTTATCGCATCAGCTCCTTCAAGATCACCCAGCCAAACCCTCAACAGCAGCTGCTCTTTTTCTGTTTTTATCAAACATGACTTCTTTATCTCATCATCAGAGGAAACTTTGCAGCATCAGCTCTCTATCCAGTAATCAATGTCCTTTACATGACTCTAAAACCACAGAGGCTGACATGTCTTACACACATTATTCAGAGAGGACAGGAAACATCCACAGATAAGAGAGAGGGGAAGCACACACACACACACACACACACACACACACACACACACACACACACACACACACACACACACACAGCCTACAACATTAGCCTACAAAGGTTTTTAAAGTGAAGAGTTGAGAATATTTAATGTTCTCCATTAACTATTCAGCTAACGGTCTAAAGTTACCTAGCAACAGTGTATGTTACCGTTATCTCAGTCAGTGTTAGCCTAACATCCACAGGTGTAGAAAATATGATTATGAGCTAATTTACTGAATCAACCAACTCACGTCTCCTTTCTTTTCTTTCTTTTCATCCACAACATTAAAGTCTTCTGCTGCTGCTGCTGGTGTTTAATTTTTATTTTGACCAAGTGCTGCAGACCGAGATACCTCCTCACTGGAAGTTTCTATCCTTCTGTCAACTATTTTAGAGTGCACGTGATGTTCCTGGGCGCGCACGTCCACACAGGCAAGCTCTCTGCTGCTCCTCTGTGGTGGCCAAACAATCATAACAAACCACTTTGAAAGTAGTAAAAGATGGGATTTACATGTACATGTACAAAAGCTATTGCAATTTCACCAAAACAATGATAACTTGCTTTTGTCTTGTTCATAAGTGACTCGAGAAATGTACCAAAGCGACTGAGAACAACTGTAAATGAGTTGAGCTGCTCTACAATCTGTCCCTATCTTCCTCTGGTTGGGAATCACTGGCCCGGTATAATGTAGAGAGGGAGAGAGCCCTCTGCTGGCAAGATCTGGGCTAACATCCTAGAGACACACCTGGTAACAGAATACAGGTAAGAGACAGGAATAACACCATCACACATCCTAGAGACACACCTGGTAACAGAATACAGGTAAGAGACAAAGTCATCATGCTGGACTTCCTGCTTCTTACAGTGCAGACGCTCTATTGCTTGCTCCTGCTTCTGCTTGCATATTTCTGCTGATAATCTTGCTTTTCCTCTGAGAGAAACTGTGAGCAACGGCTCTTGGATACTTATAAATCACTGGACTATAAATTTTTTGTAGACATAGTAGGCTATTGTCATATTTTAAAATCTTTCTGCGTGACCGTGGCCTACCAATAGCTCAAGCCTGTCCTAAAGTGACTGTAGCTAAAGCTAATTAGCAGCAACATGCCACCCTTCTCCATAGAGGACTACTACAAACTCCTTCAGAAGATTGCAGTTCTGGAAACCAAAATGTACCGGTTAGAAGTAAACGTGGAAGTGCACGGATCATGTGGAAATGACACCACTTTACCAGTGACCCAAAACAATGGACAAAAGCATGCTAACACACGGCTAACTAGCACCAGCAAGACCACAAAGAAACAAGAGGGCTGTGGAACGGATAATAAATCAACAAGTGGCAGTCCTCCCTGGAAGTCTTGGTGCAAAGCCTAAGAGTAAATCATTTTCCTGGGAAATGGGAGGACGACTAACGGGCAGAGCACAGCGCCCTGAGATTTGTGATATGACCAGCTGGCCTGCATTACCACCCAGGCAGAGTGCCTCTTCAACCCCTATACTTAGTAGGACACAGCTGTGGACAACTGCAAAAGGGAAAATCAGTAACAAAATGCCTCCCCAACAACTGAGTGTGCAGGTGAAGAACAGATTTGCTCCTCTGCTGCAGGACCCTGGACATGACCTGGATTACGTCTCATCGTCACACAGCAGGGTAAGGACTGAGAGCAATTCTAAAAGTAAAAAGCTACAGGCAAAGCTAATGACTGGGCCCCAAACTCTGGGTGTGGGTGACTCTGCTGTGAAAGATATAAAAAGCAGTAAAAACACCCAAATACTCTGTTTTCCCAAAGACATGGTGTCTGACTTGGCCCAACGAATCCAGGATATCATAGCAGCACACCCAACTGTGAAGAACATTATACTGCATATAGGGTCAAATGATGTTGTAAAACTGAATCGTGACTTCATGAATCTGCTGAACGCAGTCAGCTCCCTAAACGCAAAGGTGTTTATCAGTGGCCCTATACAGCCAGTCAGAGGAGGAGCTGAGAGATTCGGCAGACTTTTGGTACTGAACAAATGGCTTTCAACTGCATGTACCAACAACCATTCTCTGCAGTTCATTGACAATTTTAACATTTTCTGGGGCTGCAGACATCTTTTTAAAGCAGATGGTCTATTCCTTAACAAGCCAGGAGTAAAGCTGTTCACCTCTAGCCTACTTTACTTTCTGCACCACACATCTGCTCCCTTGGCCAAGGACACGAAACAAGATGAACCAAAACAAGAGGAAGACACAACAAAGTGCGGCAGTGAGCCACCACAGCCCCCACCTGAGCAAATATTTGACCATGGGAGACCAAAGAGTGGAGATGAGAAATCTCAACACTCCTTCTCACCCGTCCAACACCACTCAAAACCCTTTGAAAACCACGAGGACCTCTTTAAGGATATGTCGCTCTCCCCTCTTTCCCCCATTCCCATGTTGGAGTTCACTGACCAGATGAAGCAGCTGGTAAATGCTGGAACCAACTATGCCTCCCTTCCTTCTCCCATCGTAAAACGCCAGGCACCTCTGCCCCCTCAAGGACAGCAGCTAACTCCTTCTCCCCAAACTGATAAGGATGCTTGAGTGCAAAATGAAGTAAGCATTAACTGATATGGGCCGGGTCCATGCTGCATGCCTAGCAGCACTCATGACTCTTTCCAAGACAAGCCTGGGCCCTGCGTATTAGATTCTTCCACAATTTATGTTGTGATAGGTAATAGAAAAAGAATGGTGAATAAGCACGTAACTGCAAACTTTGCAAATTTAGCATCCATTCCTCATCAGCCACAGTCTGTCCCAAAAAATGAAAATGCACTAACACTAGCACTACTAAACGTTAGGTCTTTGCTTGGAAAATCATTTTTAATCAATGATTTTATTATCAACCACAATCTTGATTTTATGTTTTTAACTGAAACCTGGTTGGACCATAATAACAGTGCTGCTGTTCTCATTGAGTCAGCCCCCCCTAACTTCAGTTTTATGAGTGAGAATAGAGTGAATAAGAAAGAGGGTGGAGTCGCCATTTTGTTTAATGACTCATTCCACTGTACGCAAATATCTCACGGAAATTTTGCTTCTTTTGAATATGTGGCTCTTCAGCTAAGATCCTCCCCTCAAGCTCTACTTCTAAATATCTACAGGCCACCTAAATACTGTGCATCCTTCTTTGATGATTTTAATGAACTGTTGTCTATAATCTGTATTAACTTTGACCGTGTAATTATTGCTGGTGATTTTAACATTCATGTTGACAACCCCCAGGATCGAGGGACCAAAGAACTGTGTTGTATTTTTGAGAGCTATGGACTGACTCAGCATGTGACACAGCCCACGCACAATAAGGGGCACACTCTGGACTTGATTATCTCCAAGGGTCTGAACATTTCCAAGGTTGTGGTGACTGATGTTGCTCTCTCTGATCATTCCTGTGTTTTCTTTAACGGCACTATCTCTCTGCCCAAAGTGTTCAAACAAAGTTAATCAGAAAACGGTATATCACTGAAAACACCAGTGAATCATTCATTCAGCTTTTCTCCTCTACACCCACCCTCACTGGGGCCTCAGTCACTGAGCTTGTAGATAATTTCAACTGTAAAATTATGAATGTTATTGATGCTATTGCTCCCACTAAGGTCAAAGCTGTCTCTGGTAAGAAAAGCTCTCCATGGAGAAATTTTATAGGTGTGAGAACAGAAAAAAGAGTGTCGAAAAGCTGAACGCAGTTGGCGAAAATCTAATCTCCAGGTCCATTATAACACTTATAAAGAGAGACTTCGCATTTATAATCTGGAACTAAGAAATGCAAGGTGGTCCTTTTTCTCTGACATTATTGCCAGAAACAATAATAATTCACGTGCTTTGTTTGCTACTGTTGATAGATTAACAAACCCTCCAGTACCAGTAGCATCTGAACTGTTGTCTACCAAGGCTTGCAATGACTTTGCCTCCTTCTTCACAGACAAAATTCAAAAAATTAGACAAACAGTCAGTGCTTCCATATCAAGTACAGGATATGTGTTGTCACAGTGTTCACACAAAACAAATTCCAACATGACACAATTTCAGACGATCAACCATAAAAACCTGGAGGACATTATACAACATCTGAAAACCTCCTCCTGTTGCCTTGATATTCTACCAACGGATGTTTTCAAGAATGTTTTGAATTGTTTGGCTTCTGATCTTCTAAATATTGTAAACACATCTCTGCTCTCAGGTATCTTCCCACAGGCCCTGAAAACTGCAGTCATCAAGCCACAACTAAAAAAGAACAATCTAGACACGACACTAATGAGCAACTATAGGCCAATATCAAACCTTCCATTTTTACGTAAAATCATCACAACTCAACCTTTTCTTATCACTAAACAACAGTTTTGATGCCTTCCAGTCAGGTTTTCAACCACACCACAGCACTGAGACGGCTCTTGTTAAAGTCTTTAATGACATCCACTTAAACACAGATAGTGGCACAATATCAGTCTTAGTATTACTTGATCTCAGTGCTGCATTTTATATGGTAGACCATGACATATTGCTTGACCGATTGGAAAACTGGGTTGGTCTTTCTGGCTCAGTACTAAAGTGGTTTGAATCCTATTTAAAGAATAGGGACTACTTTGTGTCTATAGGTAATTATACATCTGAGCATACAAATATGACATGCGGAGTTCCCCAAGGCTCAGTTCTGGGGCCTCTTCTATTCAACATCTACATGCTTCCACTGGCTCAGATTATGGAAAACAACAAAATAAGTTACCATAGTTATGCAGATGACACACAAATTTACATAACCTTATCGCCAGGGAACTATAACCCAATACAACAATTAAATATGTGCATTGAACAAATTAATGATTGGATGTGTCAAAACTTTCTTAAATTAAATGAAGAAAAAACGGAGGTGGTTGTTTTTGGAGCAAAAGAGGAACGATTAAAAATCAGCGCTCAGCTTCAAACGACAATGTTAAAAACAACAGACAAAGCCAGAAATCTTGGTGTAGTCATGGACTCAGACCTGAATTTTAAAAGCCACATTAACATAATTAAAAAACAGCCTATTATCACCTTGAAAATATATCAAGGGTTAAAGGACTTATGTCTCAGCAGGATCTGGAAAAACTTGTCCATGCTTTTATCTTCAGTAGACTTGACTACTGTAACGGTGTCTTTACAGGTCTCCCTAAAAAATCAATCAGACAGCTGCAGCTGATTCAGAACGCTGCTGCTCGAGTCCTCACTAAAACCAAGAAAGTGGATCACATCAGTCCAGTACTGAAGTCTCTACACTGGCTTCCAGTGCCTCAAAGAATTGATTTCAAAATACTTTTACTGGTTTATAAATCACTAAACGGTTTAGGGCCAAAATACATTTCTGATCTGCTACTACACTATGACCCACCCAGACCTCTCAGGTCGTCTGGGACAGGTCTACTTGTTGTCCCCAGAGTCAGAACTAAACAGGGGGAAGCAGCGTTCAGTTTTTATGCTCCGCATATCTGGAACAAACTCCCAGAAACCTGTAGGTCCGCTGCAACTCTCAGTTCTTTTAAATCTAAGTTAAGACCTATCTTTTTGATGTTGCTTTTCTTTAAATAATCTATTTTATTAACTTTAATTTCTTTTACTGCACTGTAACTTTTATTCTTATATTGCACTATCAATTTTATTCTTGTTTTAATTTGTTTATTAATGTTTTTAAATTGTTTTTCATTGTTTTCTAACTGCTCTTTAATTTTTTATGTAAAGCACTTTGAATTGCCCTGTTGCTGAAATGTGCTATACAAATAAAGCTGCCTTGCCTTGCCTTGCCATGTGTTTGACACTTTATGTTTCTCTGAAATAAAGAATGTTTCTGTTTCGTCTTGTTCAATGCAAGAACACAACTAATAGAAACAGAAAATGCTGAGTCATGCTGCTAACCACCAAATCATGTTTTAAATAGTTAAAGAAAAGATTCAAACTCTTTTTGTTAGTTCATCATTTTCACAACTTTATTAAATTAATAAGAACAAAAAAATTTGCATTCAAATACACTCTTAAAAAACACTTTTATTTCTTACTAAAATATATTAAGTTTATCACCAAATGTGACAAATGTTCATCTTGAAGAAGCTGTAAATATTTAGCATTTTAATTTAGAAGATATTACACACATAAAAAGTCTCATGACTAACTTTAGGTAAATGTTTAACATACATATATACATATAATATTACTCTCACATGAAGAAAGAAATTTAGTGTGATGAAAATAAATTTTAAACATTCAACACTAAAGATAATTTATATTTTAAACAAATTAAATAATGTTAATGTTAAAACATCTCCACCACAACCTGAAAAACATCAACATCAAATATCAGAAATCAGTAAAACATGTCGGTTATATTTCCCAACAGACGATAAATCAGATAAATACTAAAGTCTTGTTTTATTCTAACAGTCTAAAGCCCAAATATATTAAGTTTATGATCAAATATAACAAAGAAAAGCATCAAATCTTCCTGTTTGAGAAGCTGTGAATATATTTAGTGTTTCTGTCTGGAAGATGTTACAGTCACATCAAGTTTTAGAGACATGTTTAAAGTTTGCATCTCTAATAACCAGAGCCACACAGAATCTGCAGACAGAATATTACACAGATTTTAAACAAATTAAAATAAAACATCTCCACCTGATAAACAATCGGTTCAATTCTGCAGATTTTCATTCTGGATCACGGCTGAAAACTGTAAAAACATCTTCAGATTGTTTGTTTATAAGGTGACAGCACAACACTAATATATTCACATGATTATCTTCTATATCACTCATTTAGAGATATTCTGACTCATCACAGCCAGACACCTTGTTAAGACCTTTCCACACGGGGAGCGATTGTCTCGCCTCGCAATTCATTTTTAAAGAGAGGAGAGCGGGAAGGTGGGGGGGGGGACGTAGTTTGACAGGCGACAAAAAAGCGGGCGCAACCCCATGAAACTTCGTGCTCGTCACACTCACACGCTGTAAGGAATTTGTCCAAATGAGACCCTAAGGCCTGTCAAATCTGAATCCAATTTATTAATTCCTGCGCCTTCATTGGACTTAAGTTTCCCAGAACATAAGGATCAATCTGAGACCAAGAGTTCAGTTAAGCTAAGATTACTGAGTCCGGCATAAAATTTACAACACAATTGTGGGACTCCACGAACTTTGTACTTTGAGAAAAAGCTGAATGGTAGGGCGATCTGAACTTGACTATTACGGACCAACAATGGGACCTAGCTTTGACTATGGTTCACTCTTCCTCCATATGTGCTCGTCATGGCCTAATCCAATGCAAGGTCCTTCATAAAGTCCACTACACTAACACAAAATTGTCTAAAATATACTCTTCTTTCCTGAACGCCTGTAACAGCTGTAACCATGCCCCTGCCAACCATACTCTTATCTTCTGGTCTTGCCCTAAATTAACAACCTTCTAGATGAGCATTTCTGACACCATGAGCAGAGCTTATGATCGTGATTTCCCCCCTAACGCTTTGTCAGCCATTTTTGGCATTTGCCCTGACACTGACCTCCCTGTGTCACTGGGGCGGGCCGTGGCGTTTACAGCTCTGCTAGCTCGGAGACTGATCTTGCTCAACTGGAAGCTTTCCCACCGCCCTACACACAACCGTTGGATTAAAGAGGTGCTCGACAATTTGAAGCTTCAGAAGCTTAGATCTTCTTTGAACGGCTCTATCTCGACATTCCTAGAGACATGGAACCCGTTCCTAGAACTTGACTCCCTCAGTTTATTTCCTGACTTGGAGGACTGAGCTCCTTCTGGACTGCTGCATTTGATTTCTGTCCTCTTTATCTCTTTTAATTTGTCCATCTTTATTAATTTTATCTTTTGGATTTTGTGTGTCCTTGCTGGTGTGTGTTTGTCAGTGTGCATGGGTCTGTGTTGTTTGTCCCTGTTTTCGACCTGTACTGGGTTGGTTTGCGGGTGGGTAGGGGAAGTGATATATCAGTTCCATTATGCTGTGTGCACTTTGTTCACTTTTTTGTGTCACTTTTTGTTAAAATTCAAATAAAAAAAAAGTCTAAGTTTCCCTAGCAACAGACATCAAGTCATAGTCAAGTTGTCCTCCGAATTAGGAGCTCCAATCTGTTCACGCCATGGTCGGGGCCTTTGTTTGGTGCAACTTCCTCTTCCGTTCTCACAACCTTCAAATAATGCACCTTTATGCCATGAAAGCGTAAACTATTTTTATGACTTAAGCTTATCTTTCTGTGCATCAGAGGTCACCCGGAGTACTTTTAACCATTTCCTCAATTACTAACACAACTCTTTTGTAACGAGCACATACACACATTTATATCTATATATCTATATCCATATATCTATATCTATATCTACATATCTATAAATTGCAGGAACGTCTGTCTGTTTGTGTGTGTGTGTGTGTGTGGGTGTTAAGCGCATATCTCTCGAACCGTTAGTCCGATGGATTTCAAACTTGACAGGATGTCCTGCTATGGGCACGAGTAAGTGTGGTGCCAAGTTTGACGTTGTTTGGATAAGAAACGCAAAAGATATCATTGGTAAAAGAAGCACAAGTTGGCTTTTGCTGCTCTAGCCGCTGGCCCCTCCCCCTCTCACACTGAGTGAGCAGGACCAGAGACAGAGACACCTCAGACCCACTAACATGTGCGAAGTAGCACTAGGTTAAAGATTAACTACTCTACTACTCTCTCTCTCTTTCTCTCTCTCTCTGTGTGTTGCGTGCACACACACACACACACACACCAGTTCTGGTGGTTGATGAACAGATATGTGCTGATTAGCTCTCATAACGGGCCGGTGGGTAGCACACTGCCATGAGTCCATGACGCTAATGTCTGATTACTCCACATTGTCAGTGTGATATTTTGTGATTACATTCTGATTCTGTCAGGTAAATATAGTAGTACAATGTCTTCCTCTGATGTAGAAGTAGCCTACACTGTAAGTCAGTAGTAGGGTATACAGGGGAGGTGCATTTGAAGTGGTATGGGGTCCTTCTGTTATTTTGGGGTACAATTTGGTTTTGAAGAATTCTACAAGCAGCAATACCACAGGCCAAGCAATCAGCCCGTTCCATTTTCAACGGGCACTACACTAGTTTTGTTGATAAAATATTTCTACAACACCCGCCTGCTGCAAGAGTTGAACTGTGTTGAACAAGAGATTGTTCTGTTTGTGAGTTTACTAAAATATAAAAGTGGTTTCTAAAGAGTTATAACAGAGACAGCGGAGCTTCTGCTTGTCAGAGCATCGGCACAAGACGTCTATGCTAATGTAGCTAACTATGCTAACTTTAGCTATCAACAATAACTGTCTGTGGTTAGGAAAGGCTAGGGAGATATGAAACCACAGTCAGTCGCATCGCGGAGCGTTGTCCATTACATGATGCGACTACGCAGGCCAAGGGTCGCTCCCCGTGTGAAAACCCTTTACTCTCAAACAAAGAAAAATATTTTATCTCATTAAAATAGATTTTAAAGAAGAAACAGTAAATCAGTAAATCAGTAAAACATGTTGGTTATATTTCCCAAAGCTGATAAATCAGATAAATACTAAAGTCTTGTTTTATTCTAACAGTCTGAAGCTCAAATATATTAAGTTTATCACCAAATATATCAAAGAAAAGCATCAAATCTTCATGTTTGAAAAGCTAAAAGCTGTGAATATATTTCGTATTTGTGCTTGCAAAGAACCAGACTTTTCTCTGATGAAAACAGACGCAGCAACTCAACATTACAGCTCCTCCCTCTTCCTCCTCCTCTTGTTGGTCTTCTTGTCTTCCTTGTGGAAGACTTTTCCATCGGCCTGCTTCCTCCAGCTCAGTTTGATGTTGTCGTCCAGCCCCTGGGCCCTCAGCTTCTGTTTCAGCTGAGACACAAAAAGGGGTTGGGGGGCGCAAATTAAAACCAGGGCCGTCCTTCAGAAATTTTTTAACATTCTGGTGAATTACTAGCATCAATTTATGGTGCAAATGTCTTTATGTATGTAAAGGAAATTCTTATTTTATTATTATTATTATTATTATTCTCTATTGTTCAAAACGTTCTGCATATTAAAAATATCACACATGTTTAGGGATGTTTTTTTAGGAATCATGTACAGTACAGGCCAAAAGTTTGGACACACCTTCTCATTCAATGTGTTTCCTTTTTATTTTCATGACTATTTAATTTACATTGTAAATTCTCACTGAAGGCATCAAAACTATGAATGAACACATATGGAATTATGTACTTAACAAAAAAGTGTGAAATAACTGAAAACATGTCTTATATTTTAGATTCTTCAAAGTAGCCACCCTTTGCTTTTTTTATTAATAAGGGAAAAACTTCCACTAATTAACCCTGACAAAGCACACCTGTGAAGGTAAAACCATTTCAGGTGACTACCTCATGAAGCTCATTGAGAGAACACCAAGGGTTTGCAAATAATTCCATATGTGTTCATTCATAGTTTTGATGCCTTCAGTGAGAATTTACAATGTAAATTAAATAGTCATGAAAATAAAAAGGAAACACATTGAATGAGAAGGTGTGTCCAAACTTTTGGCCTGTACTGTACCTCTTGTTAACCTTGTTAAAGCCATGAGCTCCAAAGTTTTTAAAGACATGACAGTCAAAATCACAAGAGACACGTTGTGTTCTTTAACTCCCCGATGGTGCAAAGGAGACACAGATCTGGTTTTGGGGAGTGGCTTGTCTTTCATATTTTTTTCGGGGGGACAAATCTAGTCCTAATTCTCCCTCAGAGTGCCACTACTAGACTCTTTATTTCTGCACAAACTCTTGTTTTCGTATCTGACCAAAGTGATGTAATGTTTATAACATAATATATATATTTTTCCTCACACAGTTTTTTTAATGCTGGAAGGTGTATACAGTTTTATCTTCTTGTATTTTGCTTTTAGGAGTCATTTGGTATAAAAGTATAAAACCTGATTTACCCGCTTCAACATGGCCTCCATCACAGCAGGGTCATTCAGATCCAGATTCTTCTTGTTCTCAAACTTCACTTTCAGCACTTTCTTTGAAACAGGAACCACTTTGTAAAATCAAACAAACTTTATGAGTTCAATAAATGTGTAAAGATAACAACCGGTTGAGATAAGAAATGAATGTTGATGCAGTTTTTAAACATCCTAGAGTGTAATCTACTTTAGATTGACCTTGTTTGACTTTAGACGTCTCTACGTCTTCTTAGTTTATTGATTTGTAGAGATTTGTTTCTATTAATTTAGTTATTTAGATGTGGGATTTGTTTTAAACATCTAACTATGTTCTTTGAGATAAAATACAGTTTCAGAGTCACTTTTGATAAAAGGACACATCTGTTGTTTTGCAGTTTATAGAAATAAAGGAAGATTTTCACTCATTCTGTTAAAAACATCTTGAGAAAACCGTATCATCAACTTAAAATCCTGAATCCAATCGTGAGTTGAGTATATCGTTACATCTCTATTGTCCTGAATCTAAATGTAAAAGCTGTTTGAATCCCGGGTTAGCACTCACCTGGACCGTAGCAAATGAAAGCTCTCTCCATGTCACAGGACCAGTCCTCCCAGGCTCCTGATTGGCTGAAGTCTGCAGCCACGCAAGCCTCGTTCCCGTTGTTGTTATCAGGTTGCCCGGTCTTCCAGAAGCTGAATGAGGAGGTACTTCCATCTGACCACTTCCAGGAGTCTCTGAAAAGGCCAAACCAGTACAAACCTCCTCCTGAAAGCATTGCCTGTACCTTCTGGTTGTCTGCCATGTTCCTCACACTGGCCAGGTCTGTGTGGTGAGCTCTGCAGTAGCTCTGGGCTTCAGGCCACGTCAGGGCTTTGGTGACGATGACAAACGTCACATCTGACCCTGAAAATGAAGCACAGAGAAGTGTAGAGGCAGCATAACATACAACCTCCCATCATCCACATCTGTGACTCATGTCTTTATAATATCTACAATAAATCCACTGAGATATAAAGAACCACATCAATGAATTAATGAATGCATGTATGTCAATCTCTCCACATTAACAAGAAATGTCCTTAAATTTACAAACAAGATTATATTGTTGTTTCTCAACATAATATTTCCTCAGGGCTATTAAACCCACATGATCTGTTTATATTGTATGATGTGTGCACGTGAACATGCACGAGTCATCAGGAGACACTGTGTCTCTTTCCACAGCGATGCTGATGACCCACTGAGCTGTTTTACTGCTCTCATTCCTGCCGTCTTATTATCTGCTGCTCAGTCAGCTGGAAAGCTCTTTGAACGGCACTAACCTGTGTGAAAGCTGCTTTTTGTCAGAGTGACTGACTGATACTACAGAGGCCTGAATAATGAAAACAAAGAGGTAAAGAGAAGCAGAGAAGAGAAACTTCACTAGTTAATATTCTCACCTCTGACATCTGTACAGACTGGATAATGGATGTTGTCACAACTGTCGTCGTACCAGAGTCCATTAGGATACATCCCTGTGCAGACTTTTTTACTGTATCCAACGGTTGGTCGTCCAGCCCTCCATCGTCTGAACTCCGTCTCCCCGGGTTTGTAGAAACTTGTGTCTGACAGAGACCACCTCCAGCTGTCACCGGACAGTCCTATCCAGGCTCTCTGATTGTGATATAAGGAATTAGACTCTGCTCTAGCTTTAGACCCACTGCTGAAGGCTGCAGGGATTTTATCAATAGAAAGGGCTGGCCATCAATCATACTACAGGCTGTAGCAGACCCTCGTTGCATGATAAGGAACATTTGCGTCAGTAACGATACTCCCGGTAGTGCACATTGGGTGGGCGGTCTTCACCACTTCTGACCTTTACAGGTGCGTCTGTTTAACCATAAAATGGCCTAAAACGTAATCACAATTCATTATTTATTCGGCAAATAATGTTTCCATCAGCGTTTATCACATACACCGTTTAGCGATTAAGAGAAATTCGATGAGATCAAACGTATAAACTTTAAGTTGATATTCATGAAATTTAATCAAATTTTACTCTTTTTCAATTTTTCATTCAATATCACTTAATTACATAAAAACGTGTGGATGGAAACTCGGCTACTGTCTTTACTTACTTAGTTCCTATGGAGGGTTTCAAACCTGCTGTCAGAAAGACTTTGAGATGAAAGAGAGAAAAGTGAACTCACGTAGCTGTTGTTGGAGTAGAACATGTTGTCTATATCTGCCATGTTGGTCAGGTTATTCATAACCTCCATGCTGTCTACAGTGACCAGGTCTGTGTGTTTCTCTCTGCAGTATCTTTGGGCTTCAGTAAAGTTCTTCCTGTCATAAACAAAATAGTACTGAAGTCCAGCAGCTGATGAGACAGCACTCAGCCCTGTAGGGACACACACACACATATGGAGCAGATTTAATATTTATACACTACATTATTTAACTGTTGAGTCATTACTTTTAGCTACTATTTCAATTGTTTAGACAGTACGTTTAGCTACTATTTCCACTGTTTAGTGAGTACTTGTAGCTACTAGTTCCACTGTTTAGACAGTACAATTTGCCTAAAAAGAATTTGCCTACAGCGTGGGTAGGGGTGGTGATGATGCTGTCAACACCCTACTTAACTTGGTGTTGGGCCACCTTGATGGGGCAAAGAGTTTTGCTTGCTTGATTTTAATGTTTACAGCCTCACATTGTAACTGATCGTCTTACCAATATACACAACATTAAAAAGAATCTTGTGTGCTGGCTAGTTGACTTTTTAACAGATAGATGTCAGAGGGTGAGGGTAAATGGTGTTTTATCTCCCACTGGGTCCCCTCAGGGATGTGTTCTTTCACCACTTTTATTTAACTTATACACCAATGATTGCCACAGTCTTAACGCTGATTGACACATAATCAAGTGTGTGGATGATTCTGTAATTGTATCACTACTTAACGACAAGGACACTAGCCTTGGTCCAGTGGTGAATTAATTTATTTACTGGTGTGAATACCAATACATTACATTACATGTCATTTAGCTGACGCTTTTATCCAAAGCGACTTAAAATTGCTATATATGTCAGAGTTTGCACGCCTCTGGAGCAACTAGAGGTTAAGTGTCTTGCCCAGGGACACATAGGTTGAGGTATTGCAGTGGGAATTGAACCCAGGTCTCCCACACCAAAGGCATGTGTCATATCCACTGCGTCATCACCACACCTGATACAGATGCAGTTTGTGCTAAGGCCCACCAACCAATGTATTGATTTCTAAAGTTGAGATGTTTTGATGTTGATACATCTTTTATGAAAATCTTTTATTCATGTTTTATTGACTCAGTTTTAACTTTCTCTTTTATCTGCTGGTTTGGGTCCCTTAATTTGAAAAATAAGAATTGACTAAACAGCATCGTTAAGAGGTATGGCAGAATTGCAGAGATTCACTTTGTATTTTATGTTGTGTATGTGATGCTGTCTTCTGTTCTCTGCTGGCTGTAGAAAGAACTGTCCCATTTGGGGATAATAAAGTTTACTCGATCTTGATCTTGACAAAATCTCGGGGGTGCGGTGGGGATGTGTTAACATTAAAAATGTCACTTTTGTTTAAAATCTTAAGAAAAATCTGAGCAACTCTGCGGCTGCATATTCCGCATGATCCTGATTATCAGCAGCTACTGGCCTCTGCCGGAGTAGAGCACTAAAGCATTCATTTAGAACGGTAAACAGTCAGCTGCAAGTACTCAGTAGTACCAAGAGATGGAAGAGCTCATTTGTACCTGTTGGCGTTGGTCTCATTAATACCTTGATGTAATTTGTCCCGTTTGAGTATGGAATAAGACTTGAAAGGGAAAAGTTTTATACAGCTAATATACATAAACATGGAATAACTAATTATCAAAAATGTATGAAAGCCTTACCTGCCCCAGCCATGACGATGCTCAGAAGAACTTTCTCCATCCTCGTCTCTTCTCTGTTCCTGTCCGTCTGTGTCTGACTGCAGCTGCTGAACTTATTTTCTACCTTTTACATCCATCTCCTTACGGCACTTTCATGCAAAGCTGTTGCTGGGAACAATAACTTGAAGGGAAAAATAATTTGCCTGTCAGGCATAAAGTTTGCTATGCATGAATTGAGCAGTTTTACATTTTGTACACTTTTCTTCTAGGGCAGCATTTCAGGCTCACCAATGGTGTATTACTTTAACCCCTGGGCTTAAAGATCATAATGACTGATAATATACATTAGCTCTTTCTGAATAACTGAATTTCTATTTTTGATGTTTGGTTTGATGGTTCAAACATGATGAGGCTTCCTCATGTCTGACTACAGCCACTTGAAGTCAGTATGTAACTAGCGGTCTCGAGTAACAAGTGTGGGCATCACCGATGGGCCGAAGGCAAAGCCAGAGTCGGTAACGTAGGCTACTACGGCGTGGATGGACTCGGTTCTGAATCAGAAGGCAAGCGCGGGGTCTCGCTCTGTGAACGGCGCGGTACACGTAGATGACCGTGGTTGTCTACGTGTTCATATAACTTTATACACGCTACAACTGGCTGGAATCATTGCACACATCCTCTCCAAGGAGTGCACCAGCTGTAAAATGTCCCCGAAGAAGTTCATGCAGCGACTGGCAGAGGAGCTGAGAGCGGAGTTTATGGAGGAAAAAAAGGCCTCGGCGCCAATCGGAGCAGCGCTGCACACCGCAGCAGACACCAAACAGCGGTGAGGTTAGGTTAGGTCGTAGATGTTCAAATTACATACTTTTAATACTTATATGGCTGTTATGAGTTAGTTTGAATGAACTTCCACACCATATTTTTCGGGATATGAATGTATGAAATAATTCCGTTTTACTATGCAATATTAATTATTGAAACACCATTATTAATACTACTCAAATGTATAATTAAACTTGTTAAAATGTACATTTTGGTGAGATTAAGTTTTCTAAAGATATCCTAACACAATACATTCATTAATATCCCAATAGGGTATTTATCATGAGAGATTCTAGAGTTTGGGATTTCAAAATGAATTGCTAAGGACAATTCTAATAGTTATGAAATTCCAGCACTTCCATTGGTAAACAAGCGTGTCCCACACAGGCCTGAAGTCCTCTCAAACAAAAGAGGAGGCCTTCATGTAACTTGGAAAGCCTGTACTTCACACTTCGATGTGAAAGTGGGTTCAAATGGCCGCAGGAATGAGAGTCCTGACTTCAAAATAGCCGGAGTACCCAGAGCGCTGATTTCCCATTGGTCGGCGGTCCCTGAACGTGTTCAGTGTATTTATTCCCCCGGTTACACTGAACACCGATGAAACTTTTTCATTCACTGCAACGCAAGATGCTAAAGGATCTGCAGAAGAGAAAACGTTTCTCTACAAAAAAATCGGACAACATCGGACACCGCTTTTCTTCTGAAGTCGACATAGCTTCTTCCCTGCTGCCTTTGGGAAGAAACAAGCTTTTCCGTGCACCCTGACGAGTGGGCCGGATTTCGTTCTGTTTACCGTGGAGATCTACGGACTATACATCTATCTTTGTCCGCTTATCCGGAGTCGGGTCGCGGGGGTAGCAGCTCCAGCAGGGGACCCCAAACTTCCCTTTCCCAAAACCACATTAACCAGCTCTGACTGGGGGATCCTGAGGTTGGAGATATAATCCCTCCACTTAGTCCTGGGTCTCCTCCCAGCTGGACGTGCCTTGAACACCTCCCTAGGGAGGAACCCAGGGGGCATCCTTACCAGATGCCTGAACCACCTCATAGTCCATCTATGGACTCAACCAACGAAAACGCACAGTAAGAGGCTCAAGGTGTTTATTAATGTCAGTAGCTGCTATTGTTGCAAACTTGTTACGACATTGAATGTGATTGATTAATAAGTGCTACTGGTGCACGTCTTGATTATTAATCTGATTCGGGATCACAGAGTCCAATTCATTTCTGTGAAAGTACTGATCGCGGTGCATTGTTGATGTTGAGTTTAATATGTAGCTTATTGAAACTGTAACGCTACATTGCTACCTCCCGCTGTGGAGAAGTTAAGTTACTGTACAAGCGAGACAAGGTAGAAAAATAATCCTCCTCCTTGTTAAACAAATTCTCAGACCCTGCGGTAACTTCACGCTAGGTCAGAGTGTTGAGTGAACGAGGAGAGTGGTTACCATCACTCCCCTGAGGATCAAGATTCCACGTGTCTTTCTGTCTCTAGAATGGGCTGTCCTGTCCTCTTTTACACACAAACCAAACATTAGCTAACAGCCGAGTCACGTGGTGTTGTAACCAAGCTTCATCTTGGGGTTAAATAGCAGTACGTGTGTGTGTGTGTGTGTTTGTGTGTATGTGTATGTGTGTGTATGTGTATGAATGTGTGTATGTGTGTACGTGTATGTATGTGTGTCTTTGTGTGTGTGTGTGTGTGTGTATGTATGTGTGTCTTTGGGTGTGTGTTTGTATGTAAGTGTGTGTCGAGCTGAATCTCAGGAATGATTCTCAAAGAACTACACTTCCTAGGGTGCAGCAAGCTGGCTGCTTGTCACCTGATCAGTCATTGTCACTGATTTGGAGCACTTGTGGAGACATGGAGGTTCTCAGTCTGTCAGATAAACAAACTTCAGAGAGAAGACACTCCGAGTTCACTCACAGGTTCAGTCCAAAGACGCCAATGCTTAACTTTCATGGTGTTTGAAATGCTGCTTAATAGGTTTGAGTTATGATTAATGCTGTGTAGATTGGTTAAGGAACACATTGCAGCATTAGGCTCGTTGGAGATGAGCCAGATCTGCGCAGAATCGATCTCCGGCGATCGGCGCCCAATGCGTGCTGGGTAGATTTGTGTCCGACTTGATCCCGACTTGCTCTGATGTCATGCACACAGAATTCTGACAGCTACTCTGTCATAATAAAATCAACTGGAGACTGTGTACCAGCTGATATATGGGTCTGATAACATTTTATTAAATCAGAATCGGACCACAGTGTTTCTGTGACTTCCTGTTCAGCCTGAAGGCTGCTGGAATCAGCTGGGAATTGTCCGACTTGAGAGAGGGGTTTGTCTGCCGCCTGCTATCTTCCACTTTACAGGAGCAGTTCATCTCCAAAGAGCGTAGTGGCTTCATTGCTTTTGTGTTAAATGGGTTTGTGCTAAAATAATATTTAATTTTGAGTTTGAAAAAGTAAAAGTATAAGATACAAAAGGATAGTTAAAGTTAAAAATGTTAAAATTCTGTAAAATGTTTAAACTTTACTAAGAAATTTGGAAAATTCAATGTTTATTCCATGTAAAAGGCTTAGTGGTTAACTCATTTAAAATTCATTAAAAATGTTTCATTAAAATGTTTATGTAAATTGGTAACTTTTGTTCTGTCTTTAAAGGTTTACAACCTAATTAACTGAACAGACCAATCAACTGACAAAGCCAAAAGAAAAATGAAAGTGATTGGCTCGTAAATTTGAGTTGTCCTTTGGAAGTTGAACAAGAGTAGGACTTTGTGTGTGTGTGTGTGTGTGTGTGTGTGTGTGTGTGTGTGTGTGTAATCCGCCGACAGACTGATCTCATGATGTGGCGTATGTATGACACGTGAAGTCTTATGCCATTATTGGCGTGTTATCATGACACAAACTCACTTTTCAGCGTGTTTATCAACGTCATTTGGCCTCCATTGACTTATATTATCTTGAAATTGCGTGTAAATTGACCGTAGCGAGTAGTATGTAATAGTGAAAATCTGCGCAGGGACATTGGTCGGGGTGGAGGACGGGTAAATCACAGGACTATCATCCAGGAGACCAGGGATCGATTCCTTTCCACATTCTTCTTTTCCTAAACCCAACCCATGTGTGACGTAGCCTCAGGATAACACGTAGCCTCGCGATAACACGCCACGTGGCTTTAGAAAGGCGTGTATGTTTACGCTGTGACGTTGCAGACTGCCGCGCGCTGTATACGGTGTACACATACACGTGGATAGCTCTATGTGTACAAATAACACGCCACTTGGCTTTAGGAAAGTGGCGTGTATGTCTACGCGAAGTCATGATGTCACGTTGATCTTGACCGCGTGGTTAGCTACCCACGTGGCCTCTTCACCTCCCACTCTCTCTCTCTCTCAAACACACACACACACACACACACACACGTTTGCTTGTTTTGCCTTTGTTGTAGCTGTAACAAATAAATAGGTTCATTGATTGAAGAACTATTGATCGAAAATTAATAATTTGGAAGTTATTCTATTATACTTTAAAGAGCAGTTGTTTGTGATTATGTGTGTATATGTTGTAATAACAGGTCTGTGCTTGAATTTCACCCTTCACTGTTCACTTTATAAATATGAGACAAATTAATCAAATGAATTAAGATATGTGTTCTAAAGGGAACACCACCTATGAGACTGTTTCACAGCTGAGTTTTTGGTCCCTGATTCCAGGGTGGTGCCCCGTATTTTATGTACACACACACACACACACACACACACACACACACACACACACACACACACACAGTCAGTACCTCTGATGTTGGTTTCGAACACGGAGGCGTTGGCGTCGATATCAAAGTCCACGGTGTCCTGGAGCAGCGACGCCACGCGCTGAAACTCGGTGCGGTTTCCCAAAACCTTCAGAGAAACATGTTCAACCAGACCTGAACGCAGCGTGGCTCGTTAAAGGACAGTCTGGTTGTTTTAAAGTGTGGTTAACTAAACCGATTGTTGCTGTTATCTATCTTAGTCATTTTATCTCCAGAACAGGATGGGAGTCGCTGCTCTACAGCTGCCTCCATCACTTAGTCTGGTAGTTTGGTAGTTCCTAACTTTTTTTAAAACAACAAAGTGACCCAACAACACAAACTAAACATGCAAACTTTCCCTTTAACACAAGACAGGAATCTAAGGTTTGTGTTGCTCGATGGTGTTTTAAGCCTCCAACATCGACTTCCAGGCAGCTAACCCAAACATTAACCCTAAACATAACCATTGGCGAGCAGCCTGGAAGGCGACGTTGGGGCCTGACAGCAGCCATCTCCTCCTCAGAGAACTCAGCCTCAGAGAAATAATCCTCCTCCTTGTTAAACAAATTCTCAGACCCTGTGGTAACTTCTTGAGTGAACGAGGAGAGTGGTTACCATCGCTCCCCTGAGGATCAAGATTCCACGTGTCTTTCTGAATCAAACATTAGCTAACAGCCAACCCAGAGTCACGTGGTGTTGTAACCAAGCTTCATCTTGGGGTTAAATAGCAGTATGTGTGTGTGTGTGTGTGTGTGTGTGTGTGTGTGTGTGTATGTGTATGTGTGTGTGTGTGTGTGTGTGTGTGTGTGTGTGTGTGTGTGTGTGTGTGTGTGTGTGTGTGTGTGTGTGTGTGTGTGTGTGTATGTGTGTATGTGTGTGTGTGTGTGTGTGTGTGTGTGTGTGTGTGTGTGTGTGTGTGTGTGTGTGTGTGTGTGTGTGTGTGTGTGTGTGTGTATGTGTGTGTGTGTGTGTGTGTGTGTGTATGTATGTGTGTTTGTGTGTGTATGTGTATGTATGTGTGTCTCGCTCAGCAGCCAATCAAACAGCGCCACGCACACGGCAGCTGAAATGACCTGGCGGCTCAATGTGGCATGCAGCTCTACACGCTGTGTTCACAGTTATTTACATGTTTGATACCATTCTGTTGGACTAACGCCAGAAACAAATGGGGACCACAGCCTGCAGAGCTACACGCCACATTTAGCCAGAAGTTCATTTCCAGAGAAGGATCTGAATACTTCCTCCAATGCTGCTTTGACTTTCTATGCAAACACAGAATGATTTGAATGTTGTAACAAACTCCTGTGTGTGTGTGTGTGTGTGTGTGTGTGTGTGTGTGTACGTGTATGTAGAGGAACTGCTGCAAGCAGTGTGAACATCTACTTTAGGGGTCAACTCATTATCAGCCTGGCCAATTATCAGGACAGATAATTAAAAAGTGCTACAGCTCTGTGTCTCTCCCTCTGTTCTGGTCACCACTGAGTCTCACTTAATGCTCCGCCCACAACACCATCTGATTGGCTAGATATTATACAAGTACTATAAAGGGTCGGGTACCTTTTTTTGGTACTTCCTCTCTGTATTAACAAAAAAATTATTTCAGTTGTAAAAATTATTCCAAAACTATTGATACTATTAACATTTTGTTTATATATTTGGAAAATTTTACACTCAGTACAAAATAATATAAATTAAAAAATGTAAAACAATAATAATAAAACCCCTCCCTCTCCCCTCCCAAACCCGTCCCTACAACTAACCCTATTAAATCAAATAAATATGAATTTCTTACACTGCACTCTAACTTTATTCTCTATTTGTATAATATTTTATTTTAGTTTTACTTTTATCATGACCGTTTTTAATTGCTCTTTCATGTTTCAAGCACTTTGAATATATAACATAATATTGGGCAGAGAAACCACCGTTGTGCCTGCTTGTCTCCCAGGAAGTGTAACGTCAACAGCACCACGATATCATATCGCAGCAAACGCTGTCTGCGTGAAGTTATGAAAACTGTAACCACATTGAAACCACTTTATCGGCATTTCCGTGACTCACTGTGACTTCAACAAAACTGCAGAGGTAACGCAGTTTACTCGAGTTTACTGTGTGTGTGTGTGTGTGTGTGTGTGTGTGTGTCCTGCTTTTAAAGCCATTGTAAACACACATGCTGCTTTATCTTCATTTTGAGAAGTGGAGGTGCTAATGAGCTAGATTACTACATCCACAGTAGCAGGAGAATACCAGCTACACACAACGGCACGAATGAGGTAATTAATCAGGAGGGAGTCGGTTCATTGACGTACGGCACTAGTGCAGTATGGAAGCTGATGTGGAGATAGATCATGTCTGTAGATGTATGTAACAGTTTGTTCATACTGTTTTTATGCTGTAAAGGTATGTTAATACCTTTTATTCCTGCAATGACTGGGTGTGTGTGACCATGTGTGTTCATGTACACTGCTAATGCTGCTACATGTTTAAATTTCGTTGTACTTGTGACAATGACAGTGACAATAAAGACTATTCTATTCTATTCTATTCTCCCGGTTCAGTGACACAAGTCGGGTTAATTAACCGGCTCTTCAGTCAGTTCTTCAACGCTAGCATAAGTTACCATGGCGATTTAGCCCGGTAACAGGTGATTCACCGTCGTGGTACAGAAAATCCTGGGTTGAACCTGAAGTTGCCTCGGTAACGCCAAATCTTGCTTCGTAGTACAGGCCTCTGGGCTACAGTCACGTCTCTGCTGATTGGCTATCACCTGGGACACAGTATACGAGAGACACGCCCACCAAACCAGAGAACACACAACTCCACTGGCCTCCTCGACTCCTCCACTGGCCTCCTCGACTCCTCCACTGGCCTCCTCGACTACTCCACTGGCCTCCTCCACTGGCCTCCTCGACTCCTCCACTGGCCTCCTCGACTCCTCCACTGGCCTCCTCGACTACTCCACTGGCCTCCTCGACTCCTCCACTGGCCTCCTCGACTTCTCCACTGGCCTCCTCGACTCCTCCACTGGCCTCCTTGACTTCTCCACTGGCCTCCTCGACTCCTCCACTTCCCTCCTTGACTTCTCCACTGGCCTCCTCGACTACTCCACTTCCCTCCTGTCCTCGCGTCTTAGTCCCTCCCACCGAGGAGACACTACAATGCACACTAATACACACAGATACACACACTAATACACACAGATACACACACAAATACACACTAAAATACACACAGGTCCACACACTAATACGCACAGATACACACAGATACACACAAAAATACACACTAAAATACACACAGGTCCACACACTAATACACACAAATACACACAGGTACACACTAAAATACACACAGGTCCACACACTAATACAAACAAATACACACAGGAACACACTAAAATACACACAGGTCCACACACTAATACAAACAAATACACACAGGAACACACTAAATACACACAGGTCCACACACTAATACACACAAATACACACAGGTACACACTTAAATACACACAGGTCCACACACTAATACACACAGGTACACACTAATACACACAAATACACACATTCTCTGTGAGATTTAACAGACTGTAGTTTCTCCCGAGGACACTAGAGGGCACCACCTTTACTCTGAAATATTATTACATAACCTCCAGTTCTCTACAGGATTTACACTCTGGAGACTTTACACAATGTTTTTATTTTTTACTCAACTTTTCATCTTATTATTTCTTCACTTTTTGTGAAGTGTGAAACAAATTGAGCGTCAGTTCTGGCAGGCCAGGTAGTAATGTAAGCCTAAATATAACTAAACAAATCGCACTATAAATGTCACTATATCACCAAAAATCCGCTATCTCAAAATCAAACTCCTGTCACAAAAACCAAGAGGTCAAGATGTATTGACTCCACTTTTATACAGATGTGCGGTTGTGTGGTTTGTTCCAGACCCTGTCAATCAAACGCTGATTCAGCGGACCATGCCACCTGTTGAAACACTTGTGAAACACTCCCATGCTTCATTTAGCTGTAGTCACGTGACGTGGGTGTTTTGAATCACGCTTCGGATCAGTGTTTCGAAACTCTGCGCTTCGGGATCTCGACAAAGCTTCGGAACGTCAGTTTCGCGTCAGCCATCCCTATGTAGGGCTGTCAATCGATTATAAAAATTAACTAATTAATTGCACAATTTGCTGTAATTAATCGCGATTAATCGCTTTTTTAAATTGAGACTGAAGCTTGTAATAATGGATATTTAAATGCTAAATCATTTAACTTTGCAAATATGAAGAAAAACCAAACAAGGAAAGGTTCTGCTAAGTTCAGAATGTTTAATATCTTTCAGAACAACAGCAGCAACAATTTGGCTTATTTAGTCCTGCTGAAGGCTGCTGAAACGACTAGAAACTGTCTGCTGTCGCTGCTCTCGTCTACTTTACAGGCGAGGAGCAGTTCATCTCCAACGAGCCGAGAGTTCAGTTCATCTCCAACGAGCCGAGAGTTCAGTTCATCTCCAATGAGCCGAGAGTTCAGTTCATCTCCGACGAGCCGAGAGTTCAGTTCATCTCCGACGAGCCGAGAGTTCAGTTCATCTCCAACGAGCCGAGAGTTCAGTTCATCTCCGACGAGCCGAGAGTTCAGTTCATCTCCAACGAGCCGAGAGTTCAGTTCATCTCCAACGAGCCCAGAGTTCAGTTCATCTCCAACGAGCCGAGAGTTCAGTCGGCGGCAGGGCAGTCGGGACTCACCCGGAAATGGCGAGCGGAATGAGGTGACTAGTCTCTCAAAATCTGACGAAAATCTTCTAAACTGACCTTTGTTGATCTGAAATGAAGACCGATTCAGCAACTGCACGGCCTATTTCTCGCTTAAAATGTTTTCAGTAACATGTCTCAGTGAACTATTTTAGTACAATATGAGATCGTATTCTGAACGGCGGCCATGACAGTCTGGCTTTGGATTTCCGGAGAAAACAAACCCATGTGACGCGTTCGTCCAATCAGCTGCCGGTTTTCATTACTTGGGCAACAATACAGAGTAGCGCCGCCTGCTGTTATGGAGGCGTATTACGTTTCTCAGCCGCCACATGAAGTAAACAAACACAGCTGCGTTAATTTCGTTAATTCTTTTTAACGAGTTAAATATTAAAAAATTAACGCAAAAATTAACGCGTTAATTTTGACAGCCCTACTTCTATGTCTTCGTTGCTGCTCTGTTCATGTGGGGGAATAGTTCAGCTCTCACAGCCCTAAACTGTGTGAGCGTTCCCTAATGCTGCTGCTGTCCTCTGACTCTCTGCTATTTCATGGTGCTCATGAAAGGTCAGAGGACTCCCTGAACAGAGGCCATACCGCCAAAATTTAATTCAGAATTTATTAGCTGAAATGCAATTATTCAATAAAAAGTTCCTAAATAATTTGTATTGTCATGTGTGTTCTTGACTTTATGGACCTGACAGAACTTATTTCCATTTTTTCCAGTATTGTCTTCATTCATCCCTCCTGATGTCCTCGGGTCTAATCTGACCCCTTTTTTTTCATTTTCAACAACTACTACTACTACTTTCATTGAACTTGGGTGTTTTATTAAATTTTATAGCATGCATTATAGATTTTTTAAATTTTGACACAGAAAAAGAAAACATTGCATCGTCGACAGGAAGACAACACATGTCTAAATTGAACATTCCATTAAACACACACACAGAGACACACAAACAGACACACACACACATACAGAGACATAGACACACACACACACACAGTTCAAATTTTAGAAAATTCTTCAGATTGTAAGTATTTGCAGATACACACACATGCTGTTGAAACTTTTTTTTTTTTTTTTTTTTTTTCACCAAACAAGATATATTTTCATTGGACTGAACAAAAATATGCTCACATATATTGACCAATCAGCTCACATTGTGTCATTTTGAATGGCAGTGTTGTGAAATAGCAAACATGTGACTTTATATCAGATTGTTGTGTCTTGTGCAGAGAACCGTGTTCAGTGCATTTAAATAGTTCCATTTTGAATTGCAAAATGAGTGTAAAGCAGAAAATGTGTTTAGACTTTTGGAGACTTGAGAAGAGGTTTTGCTCTCTGTGTATCAGTTTAAATAATTGTGCTATGCACAATGTCATTTTAGTGGGTTAGCAATTGGAAAACAATGTAACTGTAGCTTCCTCTTTCTTGCTTTTTGTAACCTTGAACACATGTATCAACCTAGTGGCTATCTCCTGTTGTATGGTGGGACAGACCAGCAGGGGGTTAAACATGGTCTTTTAAATAAAGGCCTCTGAGACATAGAGGCAGTCTGGGCTCCCTTCTCGGACAAAGAGATCAGGTCTACACGCAAAACTCCAAACCTGATCTACTTCTGAGACAAAGGAAAGCACAAATCTCCTCAGACAACAGGAGGAAGTCTCCATTTTACAGCAGCAGGCAGCAAGTCACACGTAGGTGTTACCTAACAAAATGGCCACACACACACACACACACACACACACACACACACACACACACACACACACACACACACACACACACACACACACACACACACAGACACAGACACACACACACACACACACACACAGACAGACACACACACACACACACACACACACACACACAGACACACAGACAGACACACACACACACACACACACACACACAGACACACACACACACACACACACACACACACACACACACACACACACACAGACACAGACACACACACACACACACACACACACACACACACACAGACACACACACACACACACACACACACACACACACAGGCAGACACACACAGACAGACACACACAGGCACAGACACACACACACACACACACACACACACACACACACACACACACACACACACACACACACACACACACACACACACACACACACACACACACAGGCACAGACACACAGACAGACAGACACACACACACACACACACACACACACACACACACACACACACACACACACACACACAGACACAGACACACACAGACACACACACACACACACAGACACACACACACACCTCTGATTAATGAAGACACTAGAACAACCCTTTACAACCATGACCTTGGCACAATTTTTTTCTTCAAATATGACCCTAACAGTTTATATCGTTTGCCATGAGTATGTAAATTGGGACAAAATCTTGTGACCTTAGCTGCTGTTGTTAAAGTCAGTAATTGAGTCACAGTGTCTGATGTAGTCTGGCAGTGAATTCCATAGTCTGGGGGCGATGTAGCTGAAGTACTAATATTGATACTCGATATCGGCGAGTACCCAAATGTAAGTACTTGTACTTGATTTTTAAATAAGCGATATCGGTGCATCCCTAGAAATGATGATTTAGATTTGTATAGCACTAGACAGAAGTTTAAAAAGTTCTGTTTTCTATCACGCAGAACAATTGAATTGTTCTTTGTTTTGTAATTCTTAAATCAGCATTTAATGTACGCAATGTTTAATAAGAAATCATCCGTTTCATTTTGTTTCCAAACGATATTCCAAAAATATTCTCTTGTGATCACAGAATGGTATTGTGTTTTACTGAAACATAAATCCTCCATCTCTCTGATTACTGCTGTTCTGTCAAATAATAAAGTACATTCAAGCAAGTAGTAATATCTACTGTTAGTGATGTTTTCAGCTACTCATTTCACATCTTAGAGACTTTATACTTTTATACTATTTTGGTTTTCTTTTACAGTTTGTGTACGAAGATTTCTCTGAACCAAGTCCTAATCATTTCATAGATGAGAGGTATATTATTGTAGTTTTGGTAGTTGAACCAACAGGCCTGTAGCTTCAGTGAGAAACTCAAAGCTGTTCACACAGTGTGCACTGCAGAGCTGGAGGAGCTGACACCTGCAGAACAGAAAGTATTCAGAACTCAACGCTGGCATGAACCGACCACAACAACATGTGGTTTCTCTTTCTCAGGCCGACTCTTTCCTTCCTGAGCTGCGTCAGTAATCAGTATCCTGTTTGCATTGTGTCACTGCAGCGTTGCTCACCTCCATGTCTTTACTTCACAGTTTTAAAACTGATACACAAAGAAAACATTGAAGCTCTTCTGAAAAATGAGTTGTGGAAGGAAACTTTTGTCATGCATTTATTATGATCTATGCATTCATTTTCACTATGTAATTATTAGAGTGTGTTCCTGTACCCACTGCTGCTGGGTCTAATGTTAGTGGTCTGACCCACTGCTGCTGGGTCTAATGTTAGTGGTCTGACCCACTGCTGCTGGGTCTAACGTTAGAGGTCTGACCCACTGCTGCTGGGTCTAATGTTAGAGGTCTGACCCACTGCTGCTGGGTCTAACGTTAGAGGTCTGACCCACTGCTGCTGGGTCTAACGTTAGAGGTCTGACCCACTGCTGCTGGGTCTAATGTTAGAGGTCTGACCCACTGCTGCTGGGTCTAATGTTAGAGGTCTGACCCACTGCAGCTGGGTCTAATGTTAGAGGTCTGACCCACTGCTGCTGGGTCTAACGTTAGAGGTCTGACCCACTGCTGCTGGGTCTAACGTTAGAGGTCTGACCCACTGCTGCTGGGTCTAATGTTAGAGGTCTGACCCACTGCTGCTGGGTCTAACGTTAGAGGTCTGACCCACTGCTGCTGGGTCTAATGTTAGTGGTCTGACCCACTGCTGCTGGGTCTAATGTTAGTGGTCTGACCCACTGCTGCTGGGTCTAACGTTAGAGGTCTGACCCACTGCTGCTGGGTCTAATGTTAGAGGTCTGACCCACTGCTGCTGGGTCTAACGTTAGAGGTCTGACCCACTGCTGCTGGGTCTAACGTTAGAGGTCTGACCCACTGCTGCTGGGTCTAATGTTAGAGGTCTGACCCACTGCTGCTGGGTCTAACGTTAGAGGTCTGACCCACTGCTGCTGGGTCTAATGTTAGAGGTCTGACCCACTGCTGCTGGGTCTAATGTTAGAGGTCTGACCCACTGCTGCTGGGTCTAATGTTAGTGGTCTGACCCACTGCTGCTGGGTCTAATGTTAGAGGTCTGACCTACTGCAGCTGGGTCTAATGTTAGAGGTCTGGCCCACTGCTGCTGGGTCTAATGTTAGAGGTCTGACCCACTGCTGCTGGGTCTAATGTTAGAGGTCTGACCCACTGCTGCTGGGTCTAATGTTAGTGGTCTGACCCACTGCTGCTGGGTCTAATGTTAGTGGTCTGACCCACTGCTGCTGGGTCTAATGTTAGAGGTCTGACCCACTGCTGCTGGGTCTAACGTTAGAGGTCTGACCCACTGCTGCTGGGTCTAACGTTAGAGGTCTGACCCACTGCTGCTGGGTCTAACGTTAGAGGTCTGACCCACTGCTGCTGGGTCTAATGTTAGAGGTCTGACCCACTGCTGCTGGGTCTAATGTTAGAGGTCTGACCTACTGCAGCTGGGTCTAATGTTAGAGGTCTGGCCCACTGCAGCTGGGTCTAATGTTAGAGGTCTGACCCACTGCAGCTGGGTCTAATGTTAGAGGTCTGACCCACTGCAGCTGGGTCTAATGTTAGAGGTCTGACCCACTGCAGCTGGGTCTATCTGTCCCTGCAACTCTGAGAACATCTCCCCAGCTACGTCTGGCGGTTCTCCTCCCAGTCTTTCCCTGCAGCTATCTCACACCTAAACATACCACTTCTTCCTCTTTGTAGTTTAACTGTAGCTTCCTCTTTCTTGCTTTTCATAACCTTCAACACACATGTATCAACCTACTGGCTATGTCCTGTTCTGTGGTGGGACCAACCAGCAAGGGGTTAAACATGGTCTTTTAAATAAAGGCCTGTGAGACATACAGGTGGCCTGGGCTCCCTTCTCGGACAAAGAGATCAGGTCTACACGCAAAACTCCAAACCTGAGTATCCAAAGTACATCGTTTAAAACATTGCATAATAAAATGTACATTACAATTTACTACAGTAAGTACATCGTTTATCAATAAATTAACAAAAGCCCTATATATAATATTCACATAAGACTTAAAAATTCATTCAACTTCAAAAACCCAAAAGGATACAACATACCCACTAATGTGTACAGCTTTGGTTTTCCCATAGCCATTTATTCAACTGAGCTTTAAACAAGCTATATGTAGGGCATTCTCTCAATGTTAGAGGAAGACTATTCCACAGGTTCCCACCTCGGACAGACAGAACCGTCTGACCGAAGGTGGTACGCCTGTCGGGTATTAGCAGGTCTCCTCTAGTAGAGGCGACCTCTACTTTATTTGTTGTTGGTATGTTCCAATTCCAGGGGCGCGCTACAGGTCTATATAGACTGGCAGTTTCAGTTGCACACAACTTCACTTCCTCTTCCTCTTTTTGTCTCAGTCAAACTGTGAATCTGAGGCGTTAATAAAATAATAACACATCTGCTGAGCTTCCTGTCAGCCAGCTTCCTGTCAGCCAGAAACTGGCCTCATCCACTCTAAACTGTCACTCTGCTCTTTGTATCTGTTTCCTCTTCTTTCAAAGGTCCCATTACATGGTGCTCTTTGGATGCTTTTATATAGACCTTAGTGGTCCCCTAATACTGTATCTGAAGTCTCTTTTATATAGACCTTAGTGGTCCTCTAATACTGTATCTGAAGTCTCTTTTATATAGACCTTAGTGGTCCCTAATACTGTATCTGAAGTCTCTTTTATATAGACCTTAGTGGTCCCCTAATACTGTATCTGAAGTCTCTTTTATATAGACCTTAGTGGTCCCCTAATACTGTATCTGAAGTCTCTTTTATATAGACCTTAGTGGTCCTCTAATACTGTATCTGAAGTCTCTTTTATATAGACCTTAGTGGTCCCCTGATACTGTATCTGAAGTCTCTTTTATATAGACCTTAGTGGTCCCCTAATACTGTATCTGAAGTCTCTTTTATATAGACCTTAGTGGTCCCCTGATACTGTATCTGAAGTCTCTTTTATATAGACCTTAGTGGTCCCCTAATACTGTATCTGAAGTCTCTTTTATATAGACCTTAGTGGTCCCCTAATACTATATCTGAAGTCTCTTTTATATAGACCTTAGTGGTCCCCTAATACTGTATCTGAAGTCTCTTTTATATAGACCTTAGTGGTCCCCTAATACTGTATCTGAAGTCTCTTTTATATAGACCTTAGTGGTCCCCTAATACTGTATCTGAAGTCTCTTTTATATAGACCTTAGTGGTCCCCTGATACTGTATCTGAAGTCTCTTTTATATAGACCTTAGTGGTCCCCTAATACTGTATCTGAAGTCTCTTTTATATAGACCTTAGTGGTCCCCTAATACTGTATCTGAAGTCTCTTTTATATAGACCTTAGTGGTCCCCTAATACTGTATCTGAAGTCTCTTTTATATAGACCTTAGTGGTCCCCTAATACTGTATCTGAAGTCTCTTTTATATAGACCTTAGTGGTCCCCTAATACTGTATCTGAAGTCTCTTTTATATAGACCTTAGTGGTCCTCTAATACTGTACACACACACACACACACACACACACACACACACACACACACACACACACACAGACACACACACACACACACACCCACACATCAGGACGATTAGTTTTAAAAAGGAAAGTTAAGGGGGTATAGTGAATCCCAGGATGACTGGAGGGGATTTCCATTCATTCCACACCCTTAACTTTTGAATGTAACCGTCCTGAAGTGTAGGCTTTCTATTTAAGCTAACGGCTAAAAACACAAATCATTTTGCCATTTTTTATTCTTATCTAAGCTACAGGTCACTGAACCACATCTAAGCATATTTTCCATACTTTGTTGATCACTCTTCATTTAAACTAGTTAACTACAACATATTTAGTTAATATATAACCTTAGTACATCCGGGGTCTGCTAGGACCGATTCTGTTCGTTTTTTCTTGCTATCGACTGTACTCACATATTTAAAGTGATCAAGATTAACGTAAAAATTGCCCGGAGTTCTCCTTTAAGGAAAATGTCGTGGGTGGGTCTTACGCTTCCGTGACACGCGGGAATAACGGGACGGTTAAAGAAGAAAAAGACTTTATGAAACACGCAGGACCTGATCCCCGGTCTCCTGGGTGTAAGTCCTGTGTCTGACCCATCCACCCCCCCAACCTCCCTACGAGGTATTCCCCCGTACATCCTGATCAGACAGACACGTTGATCAGACAGACACGATCAGACAGACACGTTGATCAGACAGACTCGTTGATCCGACAGACACGTTGATCAGACAGACACGATCAGACAGACACGTTGATCAGACAGACACGTTGATCAGACAGACACGATCAGACAGACACGTTGATCAGACAGACTCGTTGATCAGACGTTGATCAGACAGACACGATCAGACAGACACGTTGATCAGACAGACTCGTTGATCAGACAGACACGATCAGACAGACACGATCAGACAGACTTGTTGATCAGACAGACTTGTTGATCAGACAGACTTGTTGATCAGACAGACTCATTGATCAGACAGACACGTTGATCAGACAGACACGATGATCAGACAGACACGTTGATCAGACAGACACGATGATCAGACAGACACGATCAGACAGACTTGTTGATCAGACAGACTTGTTGATCAGACAGACTTGTTGATCAGACAGACTCATTGATCAGACAGACACGTTGATCAGACAGACGTTAATAATAATGAGGGTCGGGACCGACCAACCTGTGTCCTAACCTCTCATCGTGTGACATCATCCAACGTCTAACGTCTGGGACACCTCACGACCACGATGCAGAAAGTCAGAATTTTTGGTCTTTTTCCACCTATAGTGCGACATGTTCTACGACGTGTTCCTTGACATTGACCAATAGGAAGAGAGAGTGCTCTCTGCCTCTCTGTAACCATGACGAATAGAAGGAGAGATGCTACGGCTGCTGTCTGGTGGAGGACAGACATACACAGTCCATACAATATATATCGCCCCGCTTCTAAGCATAGCACGCTATTGGGCTAACGTTAGCCTCTAGCAGTTATCGGTTTCTTTTCACTGACCAATCAGGAGCAAAGAAAACAGGCTCCACCCTCCTACAATCGCTATGGCTGCAGCTGAACACATCACGTGGGTCTGTCTGCTCCCCGATTTCAAAACAGATCATCATGGCGGCTCGTCCAGAATACAATCGCGTATTTTATAAATAGTTCACCGAAGCGTGTTACTAAAAACATTTTAAGAGAGAAAAAGGCCGTACAGCTGCTGAATCTGTCTGCATTTCAGATTAACAAAGGTCCGTTTAAAAGATTTTTGTCAGCTGTTGAGAGGTGCCGAGCTGAGCCGGTTGTGTTCAAATCCAGCAGAGTAGACTTTAAACAGGCTTTTTAATCTTTGAGACATTGTGGCACTTTGGCACATTATTTTCTTAGTAGAGAACAGCGTGTTTAGGATCCTCAAAACACGGATTAAAATACTTCAATAATCAAACAATGATCTAACAAAGTAAATGAACAATAACTAACTTTAGTCTTATATGATTTATCAGGAGTTAGGAGGAGACAGTGTTGAGATTTATAATAACATGTAAGTTTAATACTGAAAACATTTAGAGAAACATGACTAAACCTATACACACTAATATTAATAGGGATAGTGTTCCACTGTGTTGAATTTATTAGCGGTGTTTGAGCTAAACTACAAACAAACACAATATACTAAGGTCAAAAGTTTGAAAAAATTTGAATTCTTTTTTATTTCTATTTTAAAGCACTGCACTACCTCTGTGCTGTGTTATTGCACAATAACATCAAGAAATCTCTCAGAGCAAGAACCGTCCCTCCTTTGCATTCTTGAGAATGAGAAACACCGCCCACACCCTCATTCATGTAAAAGAGGAAATGATTTGGTTTCATATTTCATGTTAGTATATCTAGAGGAACCAGGCAGCAGCTCTCAGCAGATTCTAACTTTACAGCAAAGATGAAGATGTATTCATCCGTCACGTTCGCCCGAGTCAGCACCTTTGTCTCAATCATCGTGATTTTTATCTACAAGGTTGTGATTGACAGGGATTACAAGTGCGATTGTGATGGTAGCGGTCATCACAGTCTTTGGTACATGGTTGTACCATCTATAGTTTTATTTGTATTTCAATTCTGGACGATCAAATGCAGTTATAAAGGAAAGGCATGCAGATGTAACAGGAAGGGATGTGATGATAATTTGAAATATATAAGTTACCAGTTTATCAAGGCAGTTGTAGTTGGTCTGCTGTGGGTTATCTCTTTGTTAATTGATGGAGAATGGGCTGTTTGTTATTACCACAAAGACATAGCCTGCAAAGACAAAGCCACATTCAACTTTACGGAACAGGAGACCTTCTCCAATGTGAAATCAACTTCAGAGGTGAGTGTTTCTTGTTTTGTTCACATCATGTCAGTCTGTTATTCTGTTTTTTACTGTGGTCTTTCAACAGTGTATTATCTGCACACAGTATCTGTACCATGGTTATTCATCCTGGACTCATGAGTTTGTTTTTTGTGATGATCCTCTTAACATGAGTTTAAGAGTAACTTTGTTTTTGTTTTTAAATTGGATTCTACATCTCCATGTGTGTGTGTCTGAGTGTCTGATGGAACAACAATCTGTGAAACTGGTCCAGTATTAAACCAGAACCGAGCTGTAATGTAACCCTACCGGACTAATGTTCAGCAGCAGTTAGAGTCACTAAAAGTTCTGTTGTTGCTGCTGACAGACTCAGATTATTATTCTAAGTGTCTGACAACATTATGGGATGGATCCCTACAGAGATAGACCTTTTAGTTAAAGAGGAGATCCTTTTAGTTTAACATGAAACAGCCCCGAAATCACCATCACCAAACTCCACCAGACTCCATGTAAATAATCAGGACTTTTAGTGTGTATAGAGCAAGAAATATTTCCCAATTTTTGGGGGGGATTTGATATTTTGAAATAAGTAGTTGTATCAGCCCTTGGTTGGTTAAATAATGGAAGATAGTCTCTACGGATGCAGTTTTCCTTTCATCTCTGAAGATATTTTAGCACCATGAAGAAATGAACTAGCCGTCACTTACAGTCCTGATTATTTACATGGAGTCTGGTGGAGATATGCTGGCTCTATACACGCTAAAAGTCCTGATTATTTACATGGAGTCTGGTGGAGATATGCTGGCTCTATACACACTAAAAGTCCTGATTATTTACATGGAGTCTGGTGGAGATATACTGGCTCTATACACGCTAAAAGTCCTGATTATTTACATGGAGTCTGGTGGAGATATGCTGGCTCTATACACACTAAAAGTCCTGATTATTTACATGGAGTCTGGTGGAGATATGCTGGCTCTATACACACTAAAAGTCCTGATTATTTACATGGAGTCTGGTGGAGATATACTGGCTCTATACACGCTAAAAGTCCTGATTATTTACATGGAGTCTGGTGGAGATATGCTGGCTCTATACACACTAAAAGTCCTGATTATTTACATGGAGTCTGGTGTAGTTTGGTGATGGTGATTTCGGGGCTGTTTCATGTTAAACTAAAAGGATCTTACTCTTTAACTAAAAGGTCTATCTCTGTAGGGATCCATCCCATAATGTTGCTGTATCACCGCTGTTGACTTCTGCGTTCTCGCTCAATACTGGACCAATGTAAAATATTTTTGTTCCCATCAGTCACTTACACACAAAAACATGGAGAAATGTCCCTGGTTGAAAAATATAGAAGTTATTCTTTAAGGTGATAATGTTAAGCTACTAACTGGTGAACCAGAGATAACAATATAATGATATGTCTGATTTAATGAGACGACTAGAGCAGCAGCTTCCCAGTTTGAGTTTAGATTATGTAGATTAGATGTTCCAGATCAGGATGACTCTCTAACTGTAGATTTGGTCTGTGAGAAGGTCTGTTGTCTCTTGATCTCATGGTAACAGAATGACATTTTTTAAAGCTACTGCTGTTTCTCAACTTCCCTGGTGATAAAATAACCATCTTAGTTTGTCCTTTTTCAGAACGTCGGCTGGAGTCTCATCTTGGTTATCCTTGGTATGGTTTCGGGAATGAGAGTCTGGTCATGGTGTAGGGATCCAAACTACAGCAAACTGTACAAGAAACTGAAGATGAAACAGGAGGAACGTGTGCTGAAACAGATAGCAAAGGAAGATTTGAAAGAAGAACTCACACTAGATTGGGTAGAAGAAAGATCAGATGTACTAGTCAAAGCAGCAGACAACGCAGTAGACAGAGCAGCCAGAAGAGCCACAGATGCCAGAACAGCCGCAGCAGACGCAGCAGACGCAGCAGCAGCCGGACCAGCAGTCAGAGTAGCAGCCAGGGGAGACATAGACAAACAGATCGCCTTTTTATCAGGAAACAAGGTAAAAAAAAAATGTCTCTTTGTTATTTTCATCTGAATTTTAGCTGCTTGTTGTTAGTTGAGAATAATTGATAGATTTTCATTTCATACAGACATTCAGGGTTCCCAGAGGATGAATCCTATTCTATTTAATTAACTTCCACTTGAAATTGTGTTTATTTTAAAACAGGTGACTACGTTTTTGGAAAGGCTGAATGAAGGTCCATCAGCTGATCCTCAGGTGAGTCTCAGGCTATCAGGAGACGAGGTAAATAAAATGTCTCTTTGTTATTGTCATCTGAACATTCAGGGTTCCCAGAGGATGAATCCTACTAAATTAGAGAATAATAAAAAGATGGGGTGGGTGATGTAACAACAGCATTGATTATACACATGCTCATTTCATCATGGTGAGCTTCATGTTTCCCTGTTATCAGTCCACCACTTTGGTCTGAAATATCTCAGCCACACGGTACACAAAATAAGGTACAACTGGCCCAAACAAACTAGAACATGCATTTCCTGCAGAACATGTGTGTGAATGCTGAATAGCTAAATTACTAAAATTAATCTGGATCAATATCTTGTGTGGCCGGCGTGTGGCGTTACGTTTCCCCGTTGCTTTGTGCCCCTGCGCCCGGGGATCGCATCCCGCGAGTGGCGGCCTGTGCCGTTGTTGTGGCCGGCGTGTGGCGCCTCATGGATTGTAAGTTTGTATATGACCTGAAATGGTCCGTCTGTGTGTGTAAGTGTGTGTGTATGAGACGCTGCTACTTATATCCTTAAGAACTGAGTTTTGTGCTTGTTAAGTGATATTATGAAAATATGCTGTGTGCCACTGGTCCATGAGTTGTCTTGTATTGTACTGCATCTGTAATATTTGTGTCCCTGTACTATTTTTCTTTATGTGGACATAAATAAATGGTTAAAATGTGTCTCTTTGTGTGTGTGTGTGTGTGTGTCTCTGTGTGTGTGTGTGTGTGTGTGTGTGTGTGTGTGTGTGTGTGTGTGTGTGTGTGTGTGTGTGTGTGTGTGTGTGTGTGTGTGTGTGTGTGTGTGTGGTGTGTCAAGTCAAGTTACTTTATTTGTCCCCCAGTGGGGGCAATTTGTTGTGCAGCAGGTAGTATAATAAAATCACACACAATCGTACACACAATACAGAGATTGCCTACCTTGCAGGCCAATTTAAAAACATAAACAATAAATCAAGTTATCTATGGTTCTTTATAGAATTAAAAAGTAGAATGGCTGCAGGTACAAAAGAGTGTTTATTTCTATTTGTTCTGAGTTTTGGAAGTATAAAGCGTGATCCGGATGGCAACATCTGAAATTCAGCCCGTAAGGGATGAGAACTATCTGACAGGATAGATTCAACCCTTTTTAGCATCCGCTTCTGATAGAGCTCCTCCAGGCCTTTTTGCCTAGAACCTGTGATACAGCTGCTCACCTTAATTAGCCTGGAGAGGGCGTTTTTTTGTTTTACAGTAAAAGACCCATACCAGCAGATTAAGGAGAAGGTGACCACTGACTCAACAAAGGACCTATAAAAAAAGGGTCAACAGGGTCTTGTCCACATTAAACTTGGCCAGCTTTCTAAGACAATACAGGCGCTGCTGGCCTTTCTTGCAAAGCAAACTAGTATTTGGCTCGAAGCACAGCTTGTCATCAATAATGGATCCTAAATGCTTGTACTCTTTAACAACCTCTATTTCCTGACCATTTATACTAGTTTTTACATTGTTAGTGACATTATGCCTAAAGTCAATACACGTCTTTAGTCTTTGAGGCGTTCAGCTCAAGAAAGGCATTCTGGCACCATGTTACAAAGTGGTCCATGACCGGACCATGTGAAGTTTCCTTATTGTTCAGTAAGCTGACAATAACCGTATCATCAGCAAACTTGACAAAGTGTCGGTTTTAAGTCACAGAGCAGCAGTCGTTGGTGTACAGAATATAGAGGAGGGGGGAAAGAACACACCCCTGCGGTGAGCCAGTTGATGAGAGGGCCCAGTAAGAGAAGTGACCATTCACCCTCACTCGCTGAGATCTATTTGTAAGGAAGTCCAATATCCAGCCCACAAGGTTGGCCTCCAGTTGGAACTGATGCAAGAGCTTCTCAATCAACAGGTGCGGCTGAATGGTGTTAAAGGCTGAAGAAAAATCCACAAACAGTAGTCTAGCGTGGTTTTTATTTCCCTCAAGATGTTTAAGGATGAGGTTGAGTACTGTCACAGTTGCATCCTGGACTCCTCTGTTGAGTCTATATGCAAACTGTAGTGGGTCAAGGAGACTGTTCGTCCTAAATGTTTGTTCTCTTTTGATCAGCTTTTCAAAGGACTTCATCACAAGTGAAATAAGGGCTATAGGTCTGTAGTCATTTAAAATCTTTGGGCGGCTGATTTTTGCAACAGGAACTATAATAGACTGTTTCCATAAATCAGGAACCTTCTGTTGACACATCGATTGATTAAAAATATAATTAAAAATGGGGCCTAGCTGTTCTGCAAAACAGGAGAGAACACGGCTACCAATGTTGTCTGGGCCCAGACTTGTTTTGGCTTTGCAGTGTTTAAAGATGTTCACAACACTTTGTGTAGCGAAGCAGACAAGTGATTGGGACAGGGGAAGTAAGGACTGTTTTAGGCCAACAATTTCGTTGCTAAAATCATATTTATTTAGTGTGTGTGTATGTGTATGTGTGTGTGTGTCTATGTGTGTTTGTGTCTCTGTGAGTGTGTGTCTGTGTCTGTGTGTGTTTGTGTGTGTGTGTGTGTGTGTGTGTCTCTGTAAGTGTGTGTCTGTGTGTGTGTGTGTGTGTGTGTGTGTGTGTGTGGTGTGTTTGTGTGTGTGCGTGTCTCTGTGAGTGTGTGTCTGTGTGTCTGTGTGTGTGTGTGTGTGTGCATGTGTCTGTGTTATTGGCTACAACATCTAATCTATAATCATATTATGTAATATATTATTATTACAACTTTCATCACAATTGTTAACAAAAGCTGCCACAAATCAGACATTTTGGCCCCAACAATCTGAAAAAAGGCCATCAAATCCTGGAGGGACTGACTAATCAGATCTATAATCATATCTGCTCATCTGACCATCAATATCTTCATCTTCATCAGTTTCTACAGTTTTAGAGCCCAAACTGGGACAAGTAGAGCACACGTTAAGAAGCTTCATTTATTGATCACTGTTAATATAAACATATTTGTGCAGGGGTGGGGGTGGCAGTAACCGAGGAGGCAGAATAACAATAAAGAGGAGTTCTGTTTTTGTTTTTCTTTCTAAAAATCAAACTTTCCCTCATTGTATGAATCTCTCTGCAGGGGGGGGGAGGACATTCCAACCCCGGGACATCAGGTAAAGAATCATCACCTGTTGAGTTTCGTTTTGATTTTAGTATCTTTATCAGTCCGATATCTTAATAGAGCTGTCATCTATCTATCTATCTATCTATCTATCTATCTATCTATCTATCTATCTATCTATCTATCTATCTATCTATCTATCTATTTATCTATCTATCTATCTATCTATCTATTTATCTATCTATCTATCTATACATACATCTATCTAACTATCTATCTCTCTCTCTATCCATCTATCCATCTATCCATCTATATATCCATCTATCCATCCATCTATCTATCCATCTGTCTATCTATCCATCCATCTATCTATCCATCTATCCATCCATCTATCTATCCATCCATCTATCCATCTATCTATCCATCCATCTATCCATCTATCCATCCATCCATCTATCCATCTATCTATATATCTATCTATCTATCTGTCTATATATCTATCTATCTATCTATCTCTCAGCAGGACCCGGAGTAGAGATCCCTCTCCTAGCTCGAACAGGAAACCAGGTAAAGAAACGTCTCTTTGTTATTTTCATCTGAATTTTAACCGTCTTTATGGTCCAATATCTCACCAAATATTTGATAGGTTGTCATGTTCTAGAGACATTCCTGGTCCCCAGAGGATGGCTCCTACTGAGTTTGGTGATCCTCTGACTCTCTCAGACCTTTTCCCACTTCTGAACCAAAAGATCTTTATTCAGCCCAGGGTTGGAGCCAACAGTCTTCCCTAAAAACATCAGATCCTTTCCTCTCTCTCTCCCCTCTTTCCTGTCTTCAGCAACACAGTCTCACTCCCAACTCGCCAAGGAGCCCTGGCGTTAAGTTTTCAACGAAAGAGGGTTACCTGTTGCGTTATTTCATCGATGGGGAGGTCCGTCAGATAGACATTCAAAATTAAAAAATAATTTAAATAACTAAGCATGGAATATAAAATAAAAAATGCTTCTCTTTGTAAATAGTTTATTTTTTGTTTTTCACAACAGTGTAACTTAGAACAAATGCAAATTAGTCAAACAAGCCATTAGGCTAGTTCTAAACACTCATCTGTAGGTTGTTTATATAGTATATATAAGGCAAGTCAAAGTGCATAGCATGAAACCTTTTTTTTCATTATTAGTATTTTATTGTGTAAATTCTCACGTACAACGTGCACATTCTTTCACAGACGAGGAGGGGTAATTACTACATCACTTCCGCGGATGTTTTTAAACGTTATTATGGTGCATAACTTACTGGAACAAAACTGAGCAACGTGTTGTTGCTGCTGGTGACACAATCACTGACTGTATATATGTATATTGAAGCGATCCTGGTGTTAAAGATCCGCTGATCGCTGCCCGATTCTTTGAAATGAATGGCCGCGTAGCATTGGGGGATATCAGCTCTGAATGCATCTAGCTCAGATCATATCGTAATGTTCTGTATTATAGCATACTGTAATATTTCACCGGTAATAAGACCGAATTAATATTATTAAAATAAAGAAATGAATACCATGATATCACATAAATAAATGTCGATAGATATAGCGTTATAGTTTTAAAAATATAAATAAACAAAAAAGCAACCCAGCTTTGCTGGCCCAAATAGACCGAAATAATAACATTAAAAGAAATACATATAAACCATGATAATATCTCATGAATAAATGTTGATTAAAACAGCGGTTATTGGGCTAAAAATAACAATAATAAAAGTGTCACAGATTTCGAGTTAAGGGGGCGTGTTTTTTCTTTCGTCGATATCCGACGGTGAGGGATTAACATGAATGTCTATCTGACGGAACCCCATGTCGAAAAATAACGCAACGGGTACCCCTCTGTCGTTGGAACTTAACGCCAGGGGTCCTTGGCCATTTGACGAGTAGGGAGTGAGACTGTGTTGTCTTCAGCTCTTTCTTAAAGAAACATAAAATCCTATGACTACAATCTGTTGGGCAGTAACAGATAAAACAGAAGAAGATCTAAAAGAGGGGATGGATCATGTGGTCACACTTTATTTTCCGGTATATTAAAAAGACGTAATAAGCCATACTTTGTATGAAAATAGAACATAACTAGAATTAATGTTTTTCTTGGACAGAAAACAAACAGTATATACCCTAATTAAAGGCCAAACGCCTAAACTATCCTGTAATTATTACATAAATAAGATATAATAAGTCTTACTTTCTATCAAATTAGAACAAACAAGAAAGTATTTGGTCTTTATTAGAAATCGAACACAGGTAGACTCCATCTCCAAATAAATCTCAGATTATATATCTAATAGTTGGTCAATAATTATAACAGGTTGATTAATTACAGACGACACTCTGCCTAACAATAGTGATTTAATCATATATGTATTTTTACATAAGCAGTATTCGGCCACTACCCTGGAAATCCAGAGTTCTCTTGAGAGCACAATTGTAATTTGCTGAGCGAGTCCCTCTGGCATTCAGTAATGATGCTCATTAACTATGCCCTGGTAGCCGAGCTGCACCAATCACATCGCTGTATCTGATATAGGCGGGCCAGAGGCCAGCTAAACAGATGACGTCCAAGTCATTAGTAAACATTGCAAGATGGCTAAGGATGAACACCAGTTGTTTGAAATGGCTTTGGCTGCTAAAATGAACGAGTTAGACTTGGCTTTTTATCGAAAAGAGGAACAGAAGACGGCACTCCAATCGCTCATTTGCAAGAAGGGTGTTTTTGCTGTTTTGCCGACCGGATACGGCAAGAGTTTAATCTACCGGTTAGCTACGCTGGTAGCTGCTGCATTCAGAGTCCGACAGACTGTAATCTACACAGAGATCAGTAGAGGGAGCTGCTGTATCAGGTTTACCCATAGACAGTATATATATAATGGACCAACAGACCCCGGGTCTCTGGACGGAGACCACTGAAGGAACTTTCCCGGTGCTGGCTGAGTGTTACTGAGCAGCCTCCAACTGAGCTTGAAGACGTAGATGTGACGTGAGCAACGTGTCTGAAAGTGTGAAGTCTTCTGGTAGCTGTGCCAAGAGAAATCTCAATCATTCCCAATCTTACAGAGACGGAGAGTGTAGGTATATGTAAGGAGATAACATGGGCACAGGCTAATTACTGATCACTAACATGCTAGTTAACATTAGTAATTATTGCTCACTAACATGCTAGTTAACATTAGTAATTAAACTTAAACAGCTAATGTATGTCCAATCTGCCTGTGAGCTTCTCCTGTACTATACGGTAATTCCTCTACTGTGTGACAGTAAGTCTCGTGGTTATGACCCAATCGTTAGCCTATTTTTATAAAGATGTCTGCTATGGTGCCATAACATGAGATACAAGGTAATGGAGCCTTTTTTTTACATTGTCATGTTTCTTTAGAAATAAACAACGGACAAATAGAGTCTTTAAACGCTTCAGATGTAAAGTTATTCTCTGTCAAAGTGACGTCAAAATGAATGGGAGTCAGTGGAATGCTAACGGGTGGTGATGGCTTTGTAGCATCAAAATGGCGCCATCGGAGGTTTGAGTTCTGAAGCGAAGCTTACCTCCTTGGTTTTACCAGAGGCATATTTTAGAGAGAGTTTGGCCAACTAGGGAATCTAATGTTCTGAGCTATCCCATTATGCGATTGTTTCCGATGTTGTCACGTGTTTCATGGACTCCATGTTTGGTACCAACATTCATCTGATTCCCATTCACATAGTTCAGGGAATAGTGGAAAAATTTAATAAATTATTTAAAAAAATGACATAAATCACTGAAAAAATATCCAACTGTTGTGCGTTTGGCTGTAATGAAAGAGGGAAGCTGCAAAAAATTACACAGCGGGAGCTGAAGGTGAAAAGAGCAAACTGGAGGGCCAGTGACTGTACTCATTATTGTGTGAGGTAAAAGTCAATTTCTCTCTTCAACTTATGATAACAAATTACATAGGACAAATATAGTAATACCATCGTTAATGAAGTTAGCCATGCCTTATGCTAGCGTTATCTTTTTCGCTAGCACTCCATATACCTAAATGCTTGTGAAATTAGATTTGAGGTAAAATGTTATGGAAATAATGTGTCTGTTGTTTTCCCAGACACAGGACTAAAACCCCAGACCAAACATGGGACCAAACAACGGACCAAACAACGAACCAAACAACGAACCAAACAACAGACCAAACAACGGACCAAACAATGGACCAAACAACGGACCAAACAACGGACCAAACAACGAACGAAACAACAGACCAAGCAACGAACCAAACAACGAACCAAACAACGGACCAAACAACCAACCAAACAATGAACCAAACAACGGACCAATCAACGAACCAAACAACGGACCAAACAACCAACCAAACAATGAACCAAACAACAGACCAAACAACGGACCAAACAACGAACGAAACAACAGACCAAACAACCAACCAAACAATGAACCAAACAACGGACCAAACAACGAACCAAACAACGGACCAAACAACGGACCAAACAACGGACCAAACAACAGACCAAACAACGGACCAAACAACGGACCAAACAACGAACGAAACAACAGACCAAACAACGGACCAAACAACGAACCAAACAACGAACCAAACAACGGACCAAACAACCAACCAAACAATGAACCAAACAACGGACCAAACAACGAACCAAACAACGGACCAAACAACCAACCAAACAATGAACCAAACAACGGAGCACCGACGCGAGGCGTAGATGTGTAGTTTTAGGTGTGACCTCTTGTAGCGCCCCCTAGTGGCCATTGTTAGCAGAATTCGTTGGCTAGCCTCAGAGTGTCATGCCAAACAAGAACCTACATTTTTTGCGTTGAAAAAAAGAAAAGAATTTTCGTAGCTAACTCACAAATTTGTTCATAGATTATTTCCGCATTTCTGAACGGAGCAAAATTCTTTTGATAACTTTTTGTCAGCTCCGTCTGGAGATACTGTATAATGTGCCAAATTTCAAAAAAAGTCTAGAAAGGGCCGTGGCCTATATCAGGACATCCAGCTCCATTAAGGGAACTCGTGGTTGTAAATCTTTTTTTTGCTAGTGCGCCACCTAGTGGCAGAAGTGTGTCATTCGTTGTGTCCGAGGTCCCTGCAGGGTTCTGGACCACCATGGAAATGGCACTGCCCCACCATGCACGGTTTAGGCTGTAACACTTTTATCTCCCGAAAAACAATAATAATCTAAGTGATTACTATAGGGTTCCCAGACTGCTTGTAATTGGATCTGTGTTGGCTTGCATACGTGTCTTAGACCCCCTAACAAACAGCAGAGCAGCCTGCAGGTGGTGAAGCCTCCCACCACCATCAGGGTTTTCCCTCTATTTACTGTAAGAGCTTTGTTCTTTCGGTTCTATTAAGTGTGATATTAATGAAAAAATATGTAAAAAAATGTAAACGTAATCATCTTCTATTTTTCTTGAACCCTGATGGGAATATTTTCAGTGATATAGCTATTACTATGTGGGCTAAAAGAACCTTGACGTGAAGTTAAGATTTTTCATAAGCTTTGGCTAATGCAATTTCATTAAACAGTAGCTTCATTCAGCTTATGTGTGTTATGTAAATATTAGGACTGTGCTTGATTGAAGAAATTCTGAGTTGACTAAAACTCATTCAATTGTATCGACTAATGGATTACTTGATTTAATCGACAGATCTGTAAATCTGAGTTTCTCCACAAAGAGTCATGCAAAAGCACCACTTTAATTCTTGTGTTTACCAGAAATGTGCTCGTACCTTTCTTTGAAATAAGTCATTCAGCATAAAAACAGCATCAAACATGACCAATGGACTAAAGAAATCTATATATATTATATGATTTTTAGATTATTATTATTAGATGAACTGAACTCTCGTCTCGTTGGAGATGAACTGAACTCTTGGCTAGTTGGACATGAACTGAACTCTCGGCTCGTTGGAGATGAACTGAACTCTCGGCTCGTTGGAGATGAACTGAACTCTGGGCTCGTTGGAGATGAGCTGAACTCTCGGCTCGTTGGAGATGAGCTGAACTCTCGGCTCGTTGGAGATGAACTGAACTCTCGGCTGGTTGGAGATGAACTGAACTCTCGGCTCGTCGGGGATGAACTGAACTCTCGGCTCGTTGGAGATGAACTGCTCCTCGCCTGTAAAGTAGACGAGAGCAGGCGACAGCAGCCGGGACGGTGACAGTTTCTAGTCGTTTCAGCAGCCTTCAGCAGGACTAAATAAGCCAAATTGTTGCTGCTGTTGTTCTGAAAGATATTAAACATTCTGAACTTAGCAGAACCTTTCCTTGTTTGGTGTTGTCTTCATATTTGCAAAGTTAAGTGATTTAGCATTTAAATATCCATTATTATAAGCTTCAGTCTCAATTTAAAAAAGCGATTAATCGCGATTAATTACAGCAAACTGTAATTAGTTAATTTTTTTTAATTGATTGACAGCCCTAATATATATATATATATATATATATATATATATATATATATATATATATATATATATATATATATATATATATATATATATATATTTCAGTTTGTTTATTTAATTGAATTGCTGAATATTATTTGTACTTTTAAGTTGTCCTCCAGTAATATATAATACAGTTTTTTTTTGTGTGTTAAAGAATTGTCTGGGGTCAGTTATTTTAATATAGTACAAGAGGCTGCATGGGTAACAGTAGTGTGGTGTATATACTAACCCAAAATAGGTAAACCTTCATGGTAGCTACCTTAAGGAAACAAACCCAAACACCTCATCATTCCAGTATAAAGTCAATTATTGCAACTTAGGCATTCTATGGGGTTGGGGTGTTACATTACAATTTGACAGTATAAAACAATAAGGAAAGGAAAGTTTGTTCGTCAAACCCCGGGAAAAGTTATGCCTTGTGTTTTTTGGAGAACTTTACACGGCCGCAAGGAGTACCGCGGCAGCAAACAACAAAGTATAACAACACTATATTCTGCATAAAAAGGCAAGTTGGGGGGGTTGGATGGGTCTAACAAACACTGAAGAGACTGGGGTTAAAGGAGAATTCCGGTCAATTTCAACCCGTAGCTCTGTTGATTGTAAATCAGGAGTACTGTCAGTAGCGAGAAAAACGAAAACAAACGGTGCCGCCTACACCGAGTTCTCCTCCTGCTAGATTTTGCACCCAACAGTCTTAAACAAGGCTTAAACAGGGCAAGTTTAAACGTGTTTTTAGCCTCTAAACGTGTTCGAAATGCCATTACTAGTGCTTAGCCATGTGCAGTTATTCCTTACGAGGGAACACAGCGAATTTGACGGCAGTAGATGTGACAGAAAGGCATAAAAGTTGTGTTAATCCTTACCTCTGTTTATGTACTGCTTTCCGGTCAAGTCCTCAATTCGAGTGCCGATCTCATATAATCCAATAATCCAAAATGTATTTTTTCCACAAAAAAAATTATTTGCCGCGGTCCTGTCCATAGTAATGAGCATGTATCAACAGGCTGTAACCTGACACCGCAGTGAAGCAGAGCTGACCTGCAGTTCAAGAGTTCAGGAGCTCATTTGCATAGGTAACCTAGCAACGGCGGAGCCTGCCTGTCGGCAGAAGCAGCTGACAGACGGAGCTTGGAGTTAGATCAGGACTAATATGAGAAAATGGTTCTAGTTTGTGCCTTTCCAAAATTACGGCAACCAAATGAAGAGATATTTGAGCTTGAGCTTTCACCGTCTACAACCTCCGCAGCCGGGAGATTTTACCGTTATGGCTGGTTGCACTTCAGCTCCCTTGATAACATTAGCTACATGAGAGAGATTACCGTGTTTGCAGCGAACATTGACTTCACCAAAAAGGGCGTCCAGTCCCGGTATCTGAAGGAAAATGCCATTCCTAAAGCAAAAAGACCAGCTGCAGACAAATTGGAAGTAACGTCTTTATGATTTATAGTTTCCAAGGCTATTGTAATTCTCACTTTTTTTTCTGTGATGAAATGTTTCACGGTGTTGGTGAATTCTTGAAAAAACAAAACAAACACAACATGTTGTAACTCGCGTTACTGAGACCCGTGTATGATATTACCGACATGTAATTAGTAATGAGTTATATTACTGCGTTACAGCAAAAATGTATATATTACTGTAATTGCCTTACACCCAACACTGATTATGATAGATGCATCCTCAATGTTACTGTTTTGGCCATTGAGTCTGACTACAATGCTCTTTCTCCTTCTTACTTATTTAGGGGAAACCATCCAGTGACATAGAGACAGAAGGGGCTTTGGTTATTTCACTAAAGAAGTGAGGCATTTATGTATAATAAATAATAATACATTTCATTTATAGAGGGCTTTTCATCATAATCAAAGACACTTTACAGTAAAGACCAACACATATATCACATTAAAAACAGATAAGCAATAAAACCAAAACATACAACAAGCATATTTAGAAGCAATTAAAAACAATAAAAACAGTAACTATCTGGTGAGAAATGTAAGATTATTGTATGTGGAAAGCTAATCTGAAGAGGTGTGTTTTGATTAGTGTTTTGAATGTGTATTTACAACTAAAAACAAATGTACCTAAGCTAGACAGAGTCACGAAAGCCTGTTGTACTCACTCATTAGACAGCTGGCCATCAGGTCTGTCCGGTTAGATCATCCTTATAGATCAGATGGGGAAACCTCTGTATGGGCGAAACAGTGTCCGTTGACCCGTCCAGACCAGGCTGGATCCTTACAGCACAGGCTTTCTTCCTCGGTGGTCATTGCGATACAGTATCCACACGAGCACCACCATGTACCCGCATCAAGTGCAACCAGCCATAACGGTAAAATCTCCCGGCTGCGGAGGTTGTAGACGGTGAAAGCTCAAGCTCAAATATCTCTTCATTTGGTTGCCGCAATTTGGAAAGGCACAAACTCGAAGCATTTTCTCATATTAGTCCTGATCTAACTCCAAGCTCCGTCTGTCAGCTCTGTGAGCTCCTCCCTGCTTCTGCCGACAGACAGGCTCCGCCGTTGCTAGGTTACCTATGCAAATGAGCTCCTGAACTCTTGAACTGCAGGTCAGCTCCGCTTCACTGCGGTGTCAGGTTACAGCCTGTTGATACATGCTCATTACTATGGACAGGACCTCAGCAAATCGTTTTTTTGTGGAAAAAATACATTTTAGATTATTGGATTGTATGAGATCGGCACTCGATTGTTGAGGACTTGACCGGAAAGCAGTACATAAACAGAGGTAAAGACTAACACAACTTTTATGCCTTTCTGTCACATCTACTGCCGTCAAATTCGCTGTGTTCCCTCGTAAGGAATAACTGCACATGGCTAAGCACTAGTAATGGCATTTCGAACATGTTTAGAGGCTAAAAACACGTTTAAAACTTGCCCTGTTTAAGCCTTGTTTAAAACTGTTGGGTGCAAAATCTAGCAGGAGGATAACTGGGTGTAGGCGGCACCGTTTGTTTTCGTTTTTCTCGCTACTGACAGTACTCCTGATTTACAAACAACAGAGCTACGGGTTGAAATCGACCAGAATTCTCTTTTAATGTCCCATTTGATATCAAAAGTCAACGTTTCATTTTTAAATTGAACATTCTTTTAGTGAGGAGTGGCAGCGTCCACCTAGCCTGGCCCACCTGCGTCTCTACATAGTCGTCAGATTCATCTACCATATAATCAATAATAGAATCAAAGTAGAGGGAGGTAGGCCAGTACAGCCTGATCCGGTTGGGTAGAGTTCTAGCCCAACCAGGCTCCTTTCTTTAACCTGCCTCTCTTAGTTATGCTATTATATTTCTATACTGCCGGGAAAGTTCCTTCCTTCCTTTGACACACTGAGCTTCTCTCTCATCTCTCTTTCCATTTGTATCCATTTGTGTGCATTCTGTCCCAGAACTGCTTGTTACTAACCTACCTCTGGGGAGTTTACTCCCCGGAGTCCTTATGTTTCTTTTTTGCCCAGAATGTTTTCTTGGATTAGGGTAGCAACAAGATCTTGGTTGCAGGTGTCACCGTGGTCCTGCTGCACTCCCTGCTACATCCTGCTATGCTCTGCGATGCCCTGCTATGCCGTGAACTACTACGACTACCATTGTAGTCACTGTTCCATTATCTTTATTATGACTATTATTGCCACTGTTCATCACCCCCCCAACCGGCACCGTCCTTCATCTTCGCCACTGTCGCATTAGCCACTGCTAATGCTTTCTCTTGGGGGAATTACTGGAATTGTTGGGTCTTTGTAAATTATAGAGTGTGGTCTAGACCTACTCTATCTGTAAAGTGTCTCGAGATAACTTCTGTTATGATTTGATACTATAAATAAAATTGAATTGGATTGAATTTTGGTTTTAACGTTTCATTTTGGCTCTGTGCTGTTTTAGACGCTATTTTAGACACTTTCCATGCTTTATTGATGCCTTTTTATGCTCTTTTGATGCTTTTAGTGTTTGCCACTTTTTTTGCTTTTGACAAGTTTTTTTTAAGATGTTTCTTTTTTCTTCGACACTTTTGACCTTAAACTTCAGCTGACTCTAATCAGCCAGAATAACTGAAACGCTGGTTTTGAGACGCTTTAACTTTTTAATATACTAAACAAGCCAATCATGTGGAAGGATTTCATTTTGTAACTTTTATCTGAATCCAGTGTGTAAAAGAGAAAACATTTCATCTTTAAGATTAAGAATCAGCATCAAGTACACAAACTGTCTCTTATACTCGTTGCATCATGTAGTTTTACTGCGCTGCATTCATGTCTAACTTTCAACTTATGACGTTTAAAAAAAAAAAAAAATTATTGTAGAAGACAAATGCTGCACAAATAAGATAACAAATCAGGAGTGAGTCGGTTCATTTACATACGGCACGGCAGTGACACGAGTCGGGTTAATTAACCAGCCCTTTGGTCAGTTCGTCAAAACTAGCATAAGTTACCACGGCGATTTAACCCGGTAACAAGTGATCCATCGTCGTGGTACAGAAAACCCTGGATTGAACCTGAAGTTACTTCGTTAACGGCAAATCTTGCTTGCTTCTGGGCTACAGTCACGTCTCTGCTGATTGGCTATCACCTGGGACACAGTATACGAGAGACACGCCCACCAAACCAGAGAACACACAACTCCAACCTCCACTGGCCTCCTCGACTCCTCCACTGGCCTCCTCAACTCCTCCACTCCTCGACTCCTCCACTGGCCTCCTCGACTCCTCCACTCCTCGACTCCTCCACTGGCCTCCTCGACACCTCCACTGGCCTCCTTGACTCCTCCACTGGCCTCCTCGACTCCTCCACTGGCCTCCTCTACTCCTCCACTCCTCGACTCCTCCACTGGCCTCCTCGACACCTCCACTGGCCTCCTTGACTCCTCCACTGGCCTCCTCGACTCCTCCACTGGCCTCCTCGACTCCTCCACTCCTCGACACCTCCACTGGCCTCCTCGACACCTCCACTGGCCTCCTTGACTCCTCCACTGGCCTCCTCGACTCCTCCACTGGCCTCCTAGACTCCTCCACTGGCCTCCTCGACTCCTCCACTGGCCTCCTCGACTCCTCCACTTGTCTCCTGTCCTCGCGTCTTAGTCCCTCCCACCGAGGAGGCACGGGACAGACACTACAATACACACTAATACACACAAATACACACAGGTACACACTAATACACACATTCTCTGTGAGATTTACCAGACTGTAGTTTCTCCCGAGGACACTAGAGGGCGCCACCGTTACTCTGAAATATTATTACATAACCCCCAATTCTCTACAGGATTTACACTCTGGAGACTTTAAACAATGTTTTTCTTTTTTACTCAACTTTTCATCTTTGTATTTCTTCACTTTTTGTAAAATGTGAAACAACTTCTTTCCATTATTTTTTCCAGCATTGTCTTCATTCATCCTGTTGTCCTCAGGTCTAATTTGACCCATTTTTCTTTTCATTCTCAATATATATATCAGAACATTTGGTTTTATTTCAACCAAATTGTAAAAAAATAAATAACGTGGATGGTTCCCTACAACACTCTTCACAAGTTAAATAAATGATCAGTTCACTACTTTAATTGAATTTGGGTGTTTTAGTCAATTTTATAGAATGCATTATAGCATATTGAAAATAAATTGATAAAAGAATGTTGAAAAAGCTTCAAAAACATGGGTAAAAAACAACAAAAACATTTTAAAATAACGTCGAAAAAATTTGCAAAAACATCAAGAAAAGCAACAAAAGTCTCAAAGTCGACCAAAACATTGACAATACATTTTAAATTTTTAATTTTGACCCAGAAAAATAAAACGTTGCATGGTCGACAGGAAGACAACACAAGGGTTAATTCTTACATTTCTAAACTGTTTCCATTAAACACACACACACACACACACACACACACACACACTAGCAAAAGTGGATTTGGACACGCCCTAATCACACCTGCACCAGGCGCTTCACACCGTGACTTTAGATCTTTAAAATAGGGCCCTAACTGTTTATATTGTTTGCCACTCTTTAAATTGGGACAAAATCTTGTGAATTTAGCTGCTGAGTAAACAAATCCTCCTCTCTGCTGGAGCCCTAAATCCACATGGCTAGTTAACATGCATGTGAATGACGTCATCAGACTTTGCATTCTGCGTTCTTTCTACACGTGACTCAGTATTTTGAATTATATGATTTATTTTATTGACACTAGCTCAGTGAAATGTCTTTGAAAGCAACAACAATATCACAGCCAAAATCATGTGTGTCTGAAAACACCCTCAGACCCCAGAGGGATTATTACAGTAAGTATTAATAATAATAATACATTTTATTTAAAGAACATTTCATGACAGCCAAGGTCACTTCAGAAACAAAAGGTCATTAAAATGATAGTCATCTCATGAAAATAAAAATAGAAGTCAGTCAGTCAGTCAGTCCATAAGCCATCTTGAGAAATATGTTTTAAGTCTGTTTTTAAAGTCAGTAATTGAGTCACAGTGTCTGATGTAGTCTGGCAGTGAATTCCATAGTTTGCGGGCGATGTAGCTGAAGTACTAATATTGGTACTTGATATTGGCGAGTACCCAAATGTTACTACTTGTATTTGGTTTTTTTTAAAAGCGATATCGGTGTTATGGTGGTAGAGAAGGTTGAACCCAATTGCAGGGAAGGCCAGGAGACGTGGTGAGCTTGAATATTTATTCAACAAAAAATCCAGAACGCAGATGGTGTCCACAAAAAACAGCAGGTCCATAAACACGAAGAAATAAGATGAATGGGACCGAGGGACCAGCAGAGAAACGCACAGCAAGCTGAAAAAGGGAATGCAAGCAAACAAAATGATCTGACAAAGGAGAAGAGAAGACCTAGGTTGTTTCCCAATATGTGTTTTTCTCTTGACTTGTGTTCTTGTGTCCCTGTGAAACGTCATCTCGTGTTGCCAAAGTACTGTCCCAATACACAAGTTCCCATTTCGCCAAGAACAGTTAAAATTCCCGAATTAATTCTTGACACGCCCATTTACCGAGGATACATCGGTTAGTAACTTGTATGAACTTCGCAGCACCTGTATCCCAACATTCTTTTCGGCATTCAATGATGGTTGGATTTGGACAGCCCAAAAACGGGACAATTTTAACAATTTTCACCATCTTATTCATCACTAAATTAATTTCTCTTTAGGCGAGAAATGAAATGTTTAGATTTCGAATATAGGCAGTGTTGCGAAAATCTTTGCCGAATTGACAATTTGCTCCAAAGTTTTCGGAGTTTTCGGAGCTCCATAAAATGACGCGGCCGCCACTTTGCGCCTGCCGGGGCCACTAGATCGGTGCTCGGACAGTCACACTCGGAGATCCCGCTGTAGGACCCCGGAGGTCTTTTAGACCGGTTTCGTAAAATAAGAGGCTTTTATTTCGCCGTTTCAGATCGTTTGTTTAAATATCACAATACATTAGAGCTGTAGTCGGGCCTTAAAAGTACGGCCCGAAAAGGCCCGAGCCTGACAGAGTTCGGCCCAAGCCCGACCCGTACATTTTGATCGACAGCTTTTTAAAAGCCCGAACCCGTTTACAGCCCGACTGTAAAGGCGTCTATCAGCATTGTTAGAGGGTCGGACACGCGCTTCGCACCGCAAGCGGGCACACGCACCACTCGGCGGAAAAGGGAGAGAAAGAAAAAAAGAGACCGTCATTTATAAATTTTTTACATAATTTATTTATGAATAATGGAGGCTATAGGCCACTTGGAAGTTGGAACATAGAAATTAATTAAGTCCTCCAGAGACCAGCCTCCGTTTCACCTCCTCAGGATCAATTTTCACGCTAATCGAAATGCATCACCTGACCACTCCAACCCAGTCTCACGTCAGTTCGTGATGGCATTACAAAATTAAATCTATTAGAACGTGATACCATTACGTTATTGTGAAGATTTACGTGTTGAGGTCACGTTTTTTATACTAATGTATTTCAATGAGAAGCATCTTACGTAATCACATCACGAAACTTTCTGCCACTCGGCTGCAGCAGAGAAGCTGGATACAGCTTTGATATTATTGGTATTTTTAGCCCAATAATCGCTGTTTTAATCAACATTTATTCACCAGACTTACCATGGTTTATATGTATTTCTTTTAATGTTATTATTTCGGTCTATTTCGGCAAGGGAAGCTGGATTGCTTTGTTGTTTATTGATATTTTTAAAACTATAACACTACATCTTTCAACATGTATTTAGCTGTTATCATGGTATGCGTTTCTTTATTTTAATAATATTATTTCGGTCTTATTACCGGTGAAATATTACAGTAAATAAGACAGAACAGTAGGCTACGATATGAGCCGAGCTGGGCGCATTCACAGCCGATGTCCCATGATGCAATGCGGGCATTCATTCTCAGAATCAGACGGCGATCAGCGGGTCTATAACGCCAGTATTGCTTCAATGTACGTAAGGGATCATGTAGAGCGTTGTTATAGCAACTACAACAACGACGGGGTGATCAGGACCCCGACGCCAATCTTCTTCTAGCGGGTTTATTGATAGCTCTCCTCCGGAGGGAACAGAACTGCGTCCATAGCAACGTAAAAACTCTGTAATGCAGCCCTTCGTCTATTAGCTACTCTACACCACCTTACGGGCTGTGGTAGTATCCGTATATTTATGGGGTGCTGCCGTGGTGGACAAATGACCCAGCTGCTGTTTTAATCACTGCAAGAATTGACACAACATTAGCTGAAGCGTTGTAGTGAGCTAGCGGGCTATCGGCTGCTCTAATTTACATTAAACTGAACATTTAGGCATTTAAGCTAACTAATTAGCGTTGTTGTCCCTACGGCTGTTACTGCGTAGCTAGTGTCGTGTCTCAAAATCCACTAAGTAGGCAAGAAGAAGACTTAAAAGTTTAACAAGTATTTATTTAAGTAAAATCATAAGAGCATAAACGTGTACACGGGTCCGAGTTGAGCAGGCACACAGGCTTCTCTCATCAGACTGAATTTTCTGGTTTATACATGAATTCATATATCAGTCTCTAAGAGCATTTTGATTTGTTTATTAAAAGTCGGAGGAGTACCGTGGTTTAGACTTAGCCTCCCCTGGTTGGTGCACAGACTGGTCCCAGTCTTTTGGCACACGCCCTCTTCATCAGCTGTTAGGCAGACTTTAACTATGCTGATGGTCAGAGAGAACAATGCGCCGCTGTTGCCCGTCACAGGTTGAGGAGTAACTTATTCTCATGGTCAAACTGATATCAAACTGATATTAACTTTGTTGCTGCACTCTTGTTGCTTTCTGACCACCGTCATACAGTGCTGCTTTCTGCACGTACAACAGTATCCTTTTCTCATTTTGCATGACTAAGCTGTCACAGTGCTCTTCCACTAAACACACAACTATAATTCAACTATGATTTGTATCCTAATAAAGCATAGCCAGCTTGACTGATTATTTTTATTTCTTACAGATCCCCCTTTTCACACCTCAGGTGTGAATACTACTAAACTTAGGATTATAAGGCCCTCAAACTGGTAAATAATTGTCCGCACTAGGGGAAGAAGAAGCAAGATTAATATAGCATAGCATTACATTGGTGATTCACTTCCTTCATTGTCCGAATCAGTCTCATCACCATCCTCCATCCCCAACAGGGGCATGGAGTAGGCTGGAGGAGCATCTTTCTGGGGATCTTTTTTGGTCAGAGCCACATCAATCCATCTGTTCACCAGAGTGCGACAACAAGGGATGCAACAGCATCCACAACACACCAATATGCCCACAAACACTGCCACGGACATAAGCATGGAGAGCACAATTGCTTTGTATTTGCCAAAAACGTCCTCCAGCCAACTGGTGATGAGGTTTTCAGCCACACACCCGAGTTCTCTGCTAGTTCATTAGCTAGAGAGGTCAACCCCTCCAAGGCTCTAGTGATGCTACCATCTGGGGCAGTATTATTGGGAATAAATGTACAACAAGCATCTCCAAACATGTGGCACACACCCCCTTTTTCTACCAACAACGTGTCTAGTGCCATACGGTTCTGAAATGCCATGAGTGAGGAGGCGGCTAATTGTTCGGACACACCCCTCAGGCCATCCCTAGTCCGGTTCAAAAACCTCTGCTGGTTGTAGTATATATAATTTATCCAGTCCACATTCTTATTTATTTATTTTTTTATTTATTTAAGGACAATGCACATTTAATGAACATGTACAGCAGTACACGTAAAAGTGCCAGATTATAGCCCAAAGGCTAATTTCCATCTGTAGTCCCATTTGGCAGATATAAATTACAATAACAGGACATAAGATAAACACTATACTGCTATATAAAACAGGATAAAACAGGATGAAAAAAATTATTAATAAATGTTAAAACAGAGGCTCAACATACATATGTTTCACTAAACTAATACGGTACTACATACGAGTAGGGGTGACCCATACGTGTTTAGTTTTAAGACAAAATATATACAGTAATAACATTTGTTATATGAAACAAGGAAAAACAAAACAAACAAACAAAAAAAAAAAAAAAAAAAGCAAACAAGACAATTTATTAGTAAGTGTTAATACAAAGAGGCAATTCACCAGCACACTCCCTGGGCTAATACAGTACAACATGCAGTCAGAGGTGATTGCACGTTTGGTTAGCTCTGAGCCACTCCTTTACCTGGCTCTTAAAAGTGGCCAAAGTGGGACATTCCCTTATAGTTGGGGGTAGTGTCTTCCACAATGCACTACCTTTAATAGATAGTGCATTATGGCTAAAAGAAGTTTTTCTAAAAGGAAGCTCACAGTCCCTGTTTACAACAGCTCTAGTAATCCGAGTCTGTCTGTATTTAAAAAATTCTTGCAATAGCGGTGGTGCCAAGCCATTGTTTGTAGTTATCCAGGGCAGTATAGATTCAAAACCCTTTGCTATCTGATTCTGAGCTTTGAACTCCTCTGGTACACCCCTTGGTATTCCAATTGCATATATATATATACACCCTACTATCTATAGACCCGAACGGGGTGCTTGGATCTCCCCATGTACCAAACCCCAAGTCAGTGTCTGCTTTGTCATGTCCTTTGCACTTCATTATTGCCACTGCTGCTGGCGCTTTTACTGCTTCCAGTAGGGTTACCAGTTGATCCTTGTGCTTGACAGGAGTCTTGCTGGTGGTCAAGAAATTCCTCTTCTGCCATTGTGGTCCATCTATATGCACCGCTCCATGTGCGTATGCTGAGTCTGTGTAGATATTGACCCTTTTCCCTTCTGACCACTGCAATGCTTTTGTGAGTGCCAATATTTCAGCCATTTGCATGCAGGTTGTGGTATTATTCCTGAGTCCACTTCGGTGTGTGTACCCTCTGTGTGTTGTTTCATCACCGCATCAGCAGCCACATTTCCATTTTCTCCTTTGTAGCAGCATCCATCTGTGTACAGCCAATGTTGTGCATCTGGCAGAGGTTCGTTTTTCAGGTCTGGCCTGAGTTTCAGCTCTTGTGCTGCCACTTCATCACAGCTGTGGGGTTTTCCGTGTCCCATTTTGTCTGCCAAATTGATGGCTGAGGTTACAAAAGTGATGTGGGGTTGTCTCAGCTCCTTCTGTATTTTCAGTTTTTGTTCAGTACTGAACGTGAATGCATTGCTCTGATGTTTGTCCTTGTTCAATAGTGTCCAATTTTGAGCTGTGGTAGGTCAGCATTAACCTGTCTCCCCCTTTTTTCTGGAAAAGAGCGGCATGAACATGTCCGTTCTTGACAGAAACATCAAGATGCCAACATGGTCCAGCTCCCTGGGTGATTGGCGGGAGGTCATCCAGTAACCCCTCGAGATCTCTGAGTTTAAATGGCACATACACTCCAAAGTTGGTTGAGGGGTGTTCCATAATAGGGAAAGCTCCGGTCCCCCCTTTTTTGGGTCTGTCTCTAAGGTCATACTCTCTTCTTGCTTCATCCAAGACCTTCGCTTCTCCTTCAAACACACCTTGCAGCTGCAGTTTCTGCATGGCTCCATCGTGTGGGGGACCCCTTTTGGTGAAGTGTTTTGTAATTCTGTGCTGCTTTTCATCTTCATCGTCAGTAGAGGATACGTATGTATCGTGTATAGTGTTTGGAGACTTTATCTGAGGGGGCATACTCATTTACAAATGGATCAAAAGGAGGTGGTCTCACTTGCAGACCCCCTCTAGGAGTGCTCTGGGACCGAGGTTGGGGCAGGAGTTGAGGCGTTGATTGTGATGGTGGCAGTTGGAGTGATGCAGTGGATGGACCTGGGGGTCCTTGGCCTGATGGTGACTGTGTCCCAACCATGGATTGCCCCTTGAGCTGGTTCATTTCTGCTCTGGTGTTTTCCATTTGATTTTCTAGTTTGTCAACTGTGTCAGTCAGGTCGGCTGTGCATTTCACCAGATTTGCCAGGTCGTTACGTTGGGGGATGTCCAGATCCAGAACTCCTCCATTCACTTCCAGTACACCTCTCTTTACTGGCACCACAGGAGCTTGAGCCACTGTTATCCACTTGTTTCTCCAGCAACCAATGGGTGCTGACCTACTTCCGCTTTCCGGTTATGTGTTTCCGGTTCAGCGGCTAACCTCTACTCTCTAGCTAAGTTACTAGCGTACCATTATATCAACAGAGAAGGCAGCATTACATTGATTATAATTAGTTGTATTTAAGTCTTGTTAACATGAGCTCAGGTTCAACTTGTGCCGTTGTTGGTTGCCATAACAATTCAAGAAAATTGAAGAGTTTGTCGGAAACGTCTTGCTTCGAACATCAGCAACTTCGAAGAAATTGTCCGTGTCCAGCGCCCTATGCTTTGCACTCTATGCCACGGAATGAGGAACGCAAAACAGCGTGGCTTGCAGCTTTGAAACTAAAGCATCCTCCAAAGAGAGTGTATGTTTGCTCGTTCCATTTCTTTAAAAAAAAGCCAACAGAACTGCACCCTGATCCGGAGCTTTATCTGGGCTACGACCGACCACCTCCGAAGAAGAGGAGAAAGCTTGTCCGGCTAACTGTGTCGGAAACGGCTAGCAGCTGCAGAGTTAGCAGCAGCAATGAAGACATCGAAGGCAGACCTCGTAAGTTAAACTGTAACGTTACAGGTATTCTATGTTTTATGCAGCAAGATAGATATACATACTGGTTTCGTGATATGGGAGAACCGGGACGGCTGAAACTCTTTTCAGATTAATGCCATTTTAAAAAGAAAACGTTACAGACGTTAAAAAGAAAACGTTACAGACGTTAGGCTTTTGCTTAAGTACTTCATACTGTACATGCTGATGTAACGTTAGTTTGGCATATCAGTGTTGTTGTGCCTCTTTTGTGTGTCTTGATTCTTTCCCTCTCTCTGTTTCCTATTCTGCCCTCCTCCCTCTCTACCTGTTGCACACTATGAGATCAGAGAAAATTGCTGTTTCATTCGTCCCGACTCATCCCTATACTTTCTTCTACTCCACTAGCTACATTTCAAAAGGCAAAATATTATAGCCTACTTGTACATCACTACAATTATTTGAGAGCTTTAGTTGCTAGTTACATTTTCAAGTTTAGATCATTAATACAACACATACATTTACTGGTCAATTATGACATGTTGTACTTCTAGTGTTTACTTATCTACTGTGTAACTTTGGCAATACTTTTGTTTTGGTCAGACTGCTCAGCGGGCTTGCCCTCAACTGCTTCAGACCAGATCAGCAACTCAAGTTCTGCAATTCCCGTTCACCAACAGTTACACTGAGTCCACACACAGTGGGAGGACCCTGCCCGACAAGATCATGATTACTGCAAGGCAGCCAGCAGAAAAGATGTGCAGGATAAGATGACTCAGTGTGATGACATTGCCTACTTTCTGCTTCAAAGTAACGCGGATGCTTTGCTCTACACTGGTTTAGATCTGGAAACATTTGACATTCTTGTATCAACACTGGAAGGACATGCCAGTACTTCATTTACAATGCCTGTTCGAGATCAAGTTCTCATGACACTTATGAAATTAAAAACAAACCGTGTAATAGGTGATCTAAGCAGACAGTTTCATGTATCACTGAGCATGGCTAGCAAGATAATGTCATATTGGATCGACAAACTGGAGGAAGTTTTGCGACCTCTAATTCCATGGCTTCCAAGAGAAACTATTCGGGCAACCATGCCTGCAGCCTTCAAGAAGAATTTCCTCAGTACAACATGTATTATAGACTGCAGTGAGAGCCTTTTACAGAAACCGAAAAACCTTGATTCCAGAGGAGAAACATACAGTCATTATTATTCACATAACACTGTGAAATACCTGGTAGCTGTTGCCCCATGTGGACTAATTATGTTTATTTCTGCAGTATATGGAGGGCGATGCAGTGACAAATTTATCACTATGGACTCAGGCATATTGGACTACTTAGTGCCTGGAGATGAGGTCATGGCAGATAGAGGCTTTACCATAAAATACTTGCTGTTTGAGAGAAAAGTGAAGTTGGTAATGCCTTCTTTCACAAAAAAGCGTGGACAGCTAACTGAGGAACAGGTGACGAGTACTAGACGAATCGCACATGTGAGAATTAATGTTGAAAGAGCAATTCGACGTTTGAAAGTTTACAAAATACTGTCCCAGGTTGTTCCGATCACTATGGCTCCTAAAATTGACAAGATTCTAAGAGTGTGTGCTGCTCTTGTTAATCTGAGGGAGGATCTAATTCGAAATTAGGGCCGCAGGTATCGATTATTTTAGTAATTGATTCTACCGATTATTCCATTGATTAATTGAGTAATCTGATGAGAAATACTTTTGATTTATTGAAGAGCTAGTTTGGTTTAATTTTCGGAAATAGCAACATTTTTATTGCCTACATTGCTTACAATATCACTCACAAACTAAACATATTAAGTGCGTTTAAGTGCTATATTACATTGTTTTTAAAGAATACATTTTCTAAAATGCAATAACAACCTCAAACTAAGTCCTACATTAAACATACATGAACATTACCTTTTAAGTTGTGCAACTTTCAGAACTACAAGTCTCAACTTGAGACTGATCTATATATAGGCCTAACGAAGCTTAATAATTTAATATGTGATACATGTACAGTATATACCATATTTACAGGAACGTCAAATGAAATGGTGCCATAATGGCTAAAACACTGATGTCTATAAAACGAGTGTATGTGAACATTTGTTGTGTTGTACAGAATGTGAATATGTATGCATTTTTCTACATAATACAAACTGGTATTATGTATATATTAAACTATTTACAACATTTCATGTTATCAATTTTTCAAATATGACGTGAATGCTTTTCTTTTTATAGGAAAATATATGGTTGGAATCCCATTGCATATCTTTACATAAAAACAAAGACTGGCAGCATGTTTTTGCCTTACACTGTAAGAATATTTGCTTTACACAGTCTAAAGGTATCCCAATTTTAACTCAGATTCTCTTAATGTATGGCACACATTTATGGTCATGCCACATGTAGATGTTCACTGAACCTTCCATTACCTCAATGTATCTTTTATTTAGCTTAAACCATCCTGCAGCATATTCATCTACAAGCCGAGGTAGCATACGTGAGAAATAAAAACCTCTCAATCGCTTGACTTGCTCCCTCACAAATGCCTCATCATATTGCACTGTAAGGGACACATGCTCTTTGGGTGTCCAGATCAAAAGTGTAGCAGATTTTAGACCTGTGCAAAACATTGTAAGCTATATTCTCATGTAATATCCCCTACTGCCAGTTTTCTGCAACTGCAGCCCTCCATCTACTAGTTTGACATCACTGCATTTCTGAGTAAGCTGTTCAGTGAGTGAGGGCTGGGTTGGCACTGGACATTTTACTTCCAGTAGCACACATGAGTCAATGGCCCCATCAGGACTGGCAGAGAGCCATGGTTCTTGGACACTTACAACAGTGCCCCTGTGGGTTATGCTCATACCCTCTTCTTTCAGCTCTTGGCAAGCTCTACGTTCGTTTGCTTTACCATAGTTAGTCGCATAGTTACCACGAAATGAGGGGTATATGTGCTCACATAGAAATTTGTCACTGCTTGTGGTTGCATGGGCGGGAACCTTTTTGGCAGAACTTTTTTCTACAATTGTGCCACAAATCAGAGGCACTTTGCTCTCTTGTTTCTAATTCTAATTGAGCTGCTTGGGCATCACTAACTTCAATGTATGCCTGGTAGAATGCCTTGCATGAGTTACAGCTAAGCTCATAATTGTGTGTCTGATGTGGCTGAAGAATCTCGTCATCAACTGCACTGTAACTAGTGCTAGGATTTTCTGCTGATGGTGAGGCACTATAACACTTCCTAAGTAAATTGTTCTTCGGGACAAAAAGTGGTTGGATGGCGGCTTTGTCCACACTGTCTCTGAAGTCTTTGTGTGAGACATGATGTGGTGTATTTGGGAGTGGTTGACTGGCTACAGCCCTACAGTTAACACTGTATTGCTGTTCTGCCTTGTGGTGCTTGAAGTTTATCTGACTCAGACGTTTAGGCTCAAGGTTCTTTGATGTCCCTGCATTCAGCCTGCGCTGCTCATCTGTACATGCAAGCCCTGTCTTTCCACCAATCACTGCATTTTGCACCTGCAATAATGGCATCAATACTGTCTTTGTTATTTATCCACTTACTATTAAGCATGAACATAAGTATATCAAATTACAAGTGTAAAAATACATTTAGTCAAGTACTGTGCTTATGTACTTTTTATTTTTACCTTCCACAGAATAGCTGCTGCATGGCTACATGACTTCCCTAACCCGGCAATGCAAGAGCAGCCGACTGTCTCAATGACTCCACTTTGCCTCAGCATTGCCCATGCTGTATGTTTAGCTTCATTGACACTCTGACTGGGCTCTACTGCTGCCTTCAGAAACATAAAGCTGCTGGGTTTTTTCAACCATACTGTACCTATTTTGTTACTATGCAAGTAAGTATATGCTTCTGTGCTTTTGTAATTACGCAATTCTTCGCCATCAACACTTTCGGAAAAAAGAAGGTAATTAACGACGTCGATGTAGCTAACATCGGGCCATTGCTTCATGTCATCTAGCCACTCCGTCAGGAGGGATGGATGAGGGACTGTTACGGTCTTGTCGTCACGACTTGTTAAAACATCCATGGTGTGTATCCACCTCCGTTTTTTGTCCATTTGTGCTTCATCCATGGTGAAACACCGGCTTTTACAGCGAACAGGCTAGCAAGCTACAAGCTATCAAACGTACACAGGCTTCGAACCGGAAAAGGAAAACCGACTTCCGGTTAAGAACCGATATGAATCATGGGTAAATTCGATTACCCGGAAAAAGGTGGATATCAGAACATTTGGTATTATTTCAACAAAATTGTCAAAAAATAAATAACATGGATGGTTCCCTACTTCCCTTCTTCACAAGTTAATAAATAATAAATGATCAGTTTACTACTTTCATTGAACTTGGGTGTTTTATTCAATTTTATAGCATGCATTATAGATTTTTTTAATTTTGACGCAGAAAAAGAAAACATTGCATCGTCGACAGGAAGACAACACATGTCTAAATTGAACATTCCATTAAACACACACACAGAGACACACAAACAGACACACACACACACACACAGAGACGAGAGACACTATCTATAGTATTTTCATTGGACTGAACAAAAATATGCTCACATATATTGACCAATCAGCTCACATAGTGTCATTTTGAATGGCAGTGTTGTGAAATAGCAAACATGTGACTTTATATCAGATTGTTGTGTCTTGTGCAGAGAACCGTGTTCAGTGCATTTAAATAGTTCCATTTTGAATTGCAAAATGTGTGTAAAGCAGAAAATGTGTTTAGACTTTTGGAGACTTGAGAAGAGGTTTTGCTCTCTGTGTATCAGTTTAAATAATTGTGCTATGCACAAAGTCATTTTAGTGGGTTAGCAATTGGAAAACAATGTAACTTTAGCTTCCTCTTTCTTGCTTTTTGTAACCTTGAACACATGTATCAACCTAGTGGCTATCTCCTGTTCTGTGGTGGGACCGACCAGCAGGGGGTTAAACATGGTCTTTTAAATAAAGGCCTCTGAGACATAGAGGCAGTCTGGGCTCCCTTCTCGGACAAAGAGATCAGGTCTACACGCAAAACTCCAAACCTGATCTACTTCTGAGACAAAGGAAAGCACAAGTCTCCTCAGACAACAGGAGGAAGTCTCCATTTTACAGCAGCAGGCAGCAAGTCACACGTAGGTGTTACCTAACAAAATGGCCACACACACACACACACACACACACACACACACACACACACACACACACACACACACACACACTTAGACACACACACTCACTCACATATAGACACATATACTCATCCATAGACAACAAACAAATGTAAGTTGTCCATGGTTATCAACAGGTAGAACTACTCTTTATACTTCTCATTAAGTTATTTATTTAAACCTATTGTTATTATTCTAGTTCTCATGGCTGTCTGTTGTTTTCTCATATCAGCTGTTTATTGCTGTTGTTTGGCTGGCTGTCTCTTTGTCATTCTTTTGTTGTTTGTTAGTTTGTCTTTTTCCGCCTCAAGTCCCCCCCTCCCCCGTTCTCTTGCAGGTATGGTCCCTTCTCTGTGGTGTCTGTTTGTGTGGTGTTTGTGGCCCCCATCCTCATTTCTGTCCCCCTGTCCCGCCCCGTGACAAATCATAACATAACTAAATAAATGATAAAACAGACAAAGGAATATATTAAAATTCTCTTGTTAAAGTAAAATCTGTTTGGCACAACAAGGTATTCGGCTCCTCATAATGGCCCTCATTTATTAAAAGTGCGTACACCACATTTCCAAATAACGCTCAAATCCTACGCCAGCTTAGGAGGTGGTGTACATGTACGCACGTTTTGAGTTAGTGTGGAAATGCGCAGAAAAACAATTCCTAACACCACAAAACGCACTGACAAACTAAAAGAAGACCTCTATGCGCCGGTATGCAACATTGTTTTAGCCTGGGGGGGTTCTGTACAACATCTCGCAGAGCAGTGCCCAGAGAGCAGTGTCCAGCACAGCCCCAACTGGGGGCTATACGAAGGAGACAGGATATTATTCCTCACTTTTAAAAGGTAGCCTATAGTGTTATGTTTAGCAATGATATTCAATACAGGAAACATGACGATGCACAACATTTTTATTTATTATCAGGTTTTTGTTTATCTTTCAAGTGAATGATTTATTTCTGCCATTGACCGAGTTATTTTGGCGTGTTTTTCCAGCCCTTCTGCTGTCAGGAGACAGGGTCCAGCATGGGGGGGCGGAGGACAAGCACTCCCCCTCAGCTGTTGCCTCGTTCTGACTCATGAAAAAAAACAAGAGTAAAATAAAAGACACTGCATAAACTCCGCTACCGTGTGTTTATTTAAATATAAGTACACCTACATATGTAGGCCTAAGAGATTGCAATAGAAGCCTGTATATTACTATTAGGATTATAGAAAAATGTATTGATGTATAAATTAAATAGGCTAAACTTCAGCTGGAGTCCGATTTACTACGGCAACACTGTTGATCACATCAGTGATCTCCTTCCATGCCGCATTCTTTCTACAACCTTTAATACCAGTTTTCAGGCTGACAAATAGTACACACTTTACAGTTTTTCTCGATTGCTTAAACACATTTCTTGAAACTATGCCTCGTATTCTCAAAACAGTAAACACAAATCCATAACGTCTCACCCAATTCACCAAACATCCTATGACCTCAGACGGGACACACAAGCCGTCACAACATACACACTAAAACTTAGTTTTACACACTGGTGTAATAAATAAATTCAAAACAACATTTCCAAAACTGTTAAGTTATGTTGCTACAAACCTTTTCAGGTGAACACAAGACACAACCAATGGTTACATTGGCACATTTTATTCATTACTGTATTACAGTACTATACAGTAAAAAAATAAAAAAATAAAAGTTACTGTACAGAGCAGTAGTACTCTAAGTACACCTACCTGTTTTCCTCCCTGAAGGTTCTGATGATGGAGGCGACGGTGAAGCGACTCAAATTAGGCTGGACTCGTTGCCCAGCCTCCCTCATGGTCATACCGTGGACAAGAACACGGTCCACTAAAGTGGCTCGAATATCATCCGAGACTGCTTGTCTCCTTGCCCTTACTCCTCCTCTTCTACCTCGTCCTTAACCACGTCCTCCTCTTCTACCTCGTCATTCACCACGTCTTCCTCCTCTCCCTCCTCGCCTTCACCACGTCCTTGTCCTCCTTCTCCTTCTCCTTCACCACGTCCTCCTCCTTCTCCTCCTCCTCCTCCTCCTCCTCCTCCTCCTCCTCCTCCTCCTCCTTCTCTTCCTCTTCCTCTTCGGCTCCCTCCTCGACTGTCATTTCTCTGTGGATCCATTGTTCCAAAACTCAATGAACTGACTCTGGCCATTTTATCTATCTATTGAAAGTTCTGATTGGTGTGTGATCAATTTTGACTCGTAGTGTTCCCACCTGGGTAATTGTGTGTTAATTGAGCTTCAGCTGTGCTGACTTGAGTGAGCAAAATTGAATGCTGTGCTTTCTAAATGACAACATGGTGTAGGCAATGAGAAATGAAGGGATTTGTGTGTAGAGTTTTGCGGTAGCAGTTCAACAAATCTGACTCATGTGTCAAAACCAGGGAATAGTGTTTATAGGTGAAATGGGTGTGCTTTTTGAAAAATGGCGTTATGGTTTTGAAATTTTAGTTCAAAAGCCTGGTTATAGTGGTTAAGCAATTGAGAAAAACTGTAATGCAAATGAACCTGAGATATCAGGGTTTCAATCTCCACCTCTGAAAAGTGCCGCTTCTCAGCCGGATTACGTCTCACCATGTCGTAAATTGTAGGGACGAGGCCTCAAAACCCAGAATATATTGGGGCGTGATATTCTAATGACGATCGTTTTCAGCCGCGGTGTTTATCAAGGGCAGGTATTACGTACACCTGGATTTCAAAGGTACGCACAGCTTCATAAATCAGGCGGGGAGAGGAGTGTAAGCATAATCTTACGCCAACATATACGCCCATTTCTACGCAAGAATGATAAATGAGGGCTATTGTATCCCAGGCTGTGAGGCAGGACAGGGAAGAGAAAAAACAAAAAAGGTATTGTGTTCTAGGTCTTAAACACCTTTAAACAACTCTTCATTTTCCAACGATGATGTAACACCTCTAATGCTCTTTGAAATGTTCCTGCAGAGCTTTATAATGATTGTTTTTTATTCTGTGGTGTTGTAGTTCTTTCTGTCATAAGTCCAAATATAATTTGCTGTATAACGACTACAATTGAGGCCAACATGCAACTTATATTGCAGTTAATCTAGACACCAGTCCTATAATGCCACTGAGGTAAATCAGGGTATTGTTTCAAATGATGTTTTCGCATTCTGACATCTGGATTTGTTTTTGATGTTGCGCTATATAGGTCTTAAATTTAACGGTCTTAAAAAGGTCTTAAATTTGACTGTGACTTTGCGAAACCTGTAGAAACCCTTAAGTTAATTAAGTGGGGACCAGGGACCCTCAGGGTCCGTAGAACTCTGCCAGGGCGTCTTTCATCAGGCATTTATATTATCATATAACATTTTAAAGTTCATAGTTCATCAAAAATCTTTGTAATTTTTATGTCTAAATAATGTGTAGATCACATTCTTATCTTACAACTTGTGTATTACTGAAAATAATCAGTAATAGAGAGATCTTTTAACCTAAATCAGTCTTGATTATTATTAAAGATTAATTAATTTCAGAATTTTAACCCTTTGGACTAACAGACTCAAGAACAGTTTCTTTCTAAAAGCCATAACCACTTTGAACTCACACACACGCTGACTCCACTGACTTCACAGTCTAACCCCTCCAACCCCCAGACTTTCTTCTACACACTACTGTGCAATATTTAATATTTAATACTATTGATAATATGACAATTACTGTGGAATTCCATTCCTGTGCAATACCTGTATAGTCATCAAAGTCAAGTTTATTTATATAGCACATTTAAAACAACCAAAGTTGACCTAAGTACTGTACATATTGAAGTGCACAGCACAACAACTAAAATCAACGCAAAAGGAGTCACAAAATAACACACAAAATAACTGTGTAATATCATCACTCTCATTGTCCAATATCTGTTACTCAGTGAACGTGTTCACCACTATTGGGCAATATTCAAATAATGTGTGATAACCCACACTGTATATAAAACCATATATATTTTTTTCATATGTATAGTGTCTCAACTGTGCACCTTAATCCCTTCCCCCTTTTGCACTACTTATTTTATTTTGTGTTGTTATATATATATATACATATACATTTTTAATGCATATGTTGGCACTGGAAAAGGAGTTTTTTACCACAGGCTCCTTCAGATTCACAGGGTCCTAAAGACTCCCAGGGTCCTACAGAACTACAGTCTCCTACAGAACCACAGGCTCCTTCAGATTCACAGGGTCCTAAAGACTCCAAGGGTCCTACAGAACCACAGGCGCCTTCAGATTCACAGGGTCCTAAAGACTCCCAGGGTCCTACAGAACTACAGGCTCCTGCAGAACCACAGGCTCCTACAGAACCACATGCTCCTTCAGATTCACAGGGTCCTAAAGACTCCCAGGGTCCTACAGAACTACAGTCTCCTACAGAACCACAGGCTCCTTCAGATTCACAGGGTCCTAAAGACTCCCAGGGTCCTACAGAACCACAGGCTCCTACAGAACCGCAGGCTCCTTCAGATTCACAGGGTCCTAAAGACTCCCAGGGTCCTACAGAACTACAGGCTCCTGCAGAACCACAGGCTCCTACAGAACCACAGGCTCCTTCAGATTCACAGGGTCCTAAAGACTCCCAGGGTCCTACAGAACTACAGTCTCCTACAGAACCGCAGGCTCCTTCAGATTCACAGGGTCCTAAAGACTCCCAGGGTCCTACAGAACTACAGGCTCCTACAGAACCACAGGCTCCTACAGAACCACAGGCTCCTTCAGATTCACAGGGTCCTAAAGACTCCCAGGGTCCGTCAGACTCATCACAAGAGGCAGCTTCATTTTAAGAGTTGTAAAGATGGGTCTAACTATGGGTCACATTACAACACACTGTAAATAATTAGGGCATGAGCACCAACATCATCGGGGGCGAAGGCCCTACTTAAGTTTAAATGTTTTTTCTTCTTTCTCAAAAAGTTGTGAAATTGGTACGCCTGTCAGACTGATAGAAGTCTTGTCTTGGCCTGGGCAAATTGGCACTAACAGTTTTCAAAGTTAACTTTAATGTAAAGGCATGAAATTGGGTGGGCATCTGTATCATTACTGGACTTACTTAGAAGAAAGTGGTAGAAAGTATCTCTGGACATTTATTCACTTTAAGAGTTCTGGCACTTTAATCTCGTACTCTGCCATGTCCTGCATCATAACTATAGTTATTATTTTATTACAATTCAATTAGAATGTTAAAAGAAAATAACTACCTTGTTTGCTCATTTTCCAACCCCTAGTGTAGTTCATCGACGGTTAATTCCACGGAACATCCTTCCTCTCTGTCTCTCTCTCTCTCTCTCTCTCTCTCTCTCTCTCTCTCTCTCTCTCTCTCTCTCTCTCTCTCTCTCTCTCTGTGTGTTTCTGTTCGCAAACGCCGTTCTCTTCAGGAAACACAAACAACAAGCAACAACAAACTTGTAGCGAGCTAGACGCTGAAAATGTCCAGTTATGAAGAAGATGTAGATGATTGTAGAAGATTTATAAAGAATATGTTAGATCATTTCCTCTCTAACTGGGAGGTTTTATAAAGAATATATTTAGATCATCTCCTCTCTAACTGGGAGGTTTTATAAAGAATATATTTAGATCATCTCCTCTCTAACTGGGAGGTTTTATAAAGAATATATTTAGATCATCTCCTCTCTAACTGGGAGGTTTTATAAAAAATATATTTAGATCATCTCCTCTCTAACTGGGAGGTTTTATAAAGCATCTGTTTAGATCTTTCCTCTCACCACACGGAGATCCACTGGTAAGAGCCAATCAGGTTTAACCATGTATCAGCTCATTTAAATAGCTCACGTTACTGTATTGTGTCAACAGTTAACATGTAATATTGGATGTGGAGTTTTCTTTTGCGGGGTGCAAATATTGCACCAGAACCAGAAGTTCCTTCCTGAGACTATTTGGCAGAACCACCGTCACTGCGTCTGCCGTCTGGAGCTCAGCGACGCCCAAGACCGCTGTGATTGGTTTAAAGAAATGTAAACAACCCAGAGAGTTTAGTGTCCTATCCCAGAATGCATCTGTGGTACAGCCAGACGTTCCTCCACAATGCTGTGGAGATACAGCTGGACATGCCAGATTAATTCCTATATAACCCACATAATTGGGTGACAGGACATTCAGAAGGAAGTCAGGCGACCTAGTATAAACAGGTTGATGCACTTATTTCAACCCAAAATGTTTTGTAAGATATCATTCAAACCTTTGTGAGAGATGTTGAATTAAGATATTAAGATCTGTGCTGCTTTTGGATGTTAATTGGAAAGAAATGCCAAAACTAAGCAACATGGAATAACATTTCACAGATTTATTTTTACAATTTGTGTACGAGGAGTTCTCTGTACCATGTCATAATCATTTCATAGATTAGACGCTGGCAGGCCGGTAGGTTCAGTGAGAAACTAATGGTTGTGCACACTGCAGAGCTGGAGGAGCTGGAACCTGCAAAACAGAAAGTATTCATGACCCAACGCTGGCATGAAACGACCACAAGCTCGTGTGGTTTCTCTTTCTCAGGCCAACTCTTTCCTTCTTGAGCTGCGTGTCTTATCAGTATCCTGTTTGCATCCTGTCACTGCAGCGCTGCTCACCTTCATGTCTCTACTTCACACTTTTAAAATTCACTGAAACAAATAAAAAAAAACATTAAAGCCCCAAAGAAGCTACGTGGGTTACATAATTGTATTTTAGATTCTATATACAAATGACAAGGGCCGGAGTGGAACTCTGGAGTTTCAGACCGACCCAATTCACTTCCCGACTGACTATATTAAAAAAAAATGTAATTAAAACCTTAGTATATATACAATAAGTCTGCAAAAGGGTCCTGTTCTCTACGGCCTTGTAATACAGTGATTTTTTGTAAAAAAAAACATTTCCAATTCAGTGCAAATATGGTAGGTTTTGCTTCACCATGTATATTTATTATAACAGTTAACATCAACACAATGATGTTCATCAATATCATTCTGTGCAAATGTAACGGTCCTCTATGGATCAGTCTCATTGTGTTGTGTATGTGAAGCTGCATATGCACATGAATCAGGATTGGCATGTCGACATCTCGGACAGAGACATAAACAGCCCACAGCAGTTATCAGGAGTTCTGCTTTTTTATTAAACTTCTTCAACTGTGATCGTATAGTGGAACGGTTATTTTCAACTAAAGTATAGTCATACATGTTTTACAATACTTTGTCTATTTCACAGTAAAATGTAAAATAAAATAAATTAAATTAAATCCTCAGCTGTCTTCAACACCGGAATATAGCTGTTATAGTAACATTATACATTTTTCACATAACAAAAGTCAACATCAAATTCAATATCAGGTACCTGCACATGGGGAAACCAAGCTGAATCAGGATAGGCATGTTGACATCTCGGACAGAGACATAGAGAGACAGTGACAAGAATTATATCAATTGTATTGCACTTACTAATGACACCATAATCTATTTTTTCTTTGTATAATAATTCACATTAGTTTCTTTTCCCTTTCACTCGTGGGCTTTATTTACTATCCTAATTTTGATGATAAAGGGCATAATGGGTCACTAGTAACATTTGGACATAAAATGTGATTATATTGTAACTAATCTGATCATGTCTGCTTGTTCACACACTATGATACAACAGCTTACACAACGTGACATCATGACTCCGCGTAAACATACAAGCCACTTTTCTAAAGCCATGTGGCGTGTTATCTGTATGCATTTTGAGCGCCATATACAGCGGACGGCTTGTGTTTAGGAAAAGAAGAACGGGGTTTACTTTAGTAAAAGAAGAAAGCGAAGGTTGACTTTAGGAAACGTAACACGCGGGACACAAAGGAAACGTGATATGTGGGACAAGATCCCCGGTCTCCTGGGTGAGAATCCTGTGTTGTTGTTTGCCCCATCCACCCCCCCGACCAACCTCCCTACGTGGATTTTCGCCCTTTCATAGTACTCACTACGGCGTAAATTCACACACAATCCCAAGGTAATGTTAGTCAATGGAGACCAAACAGCATTGATAAACATGCTACAAACCAAGTATGTGTCTTGATAACACGCCAAAATGGCATATGAATTGGTGTGTCATACATACACCACTTCATGAGATCAGTCTGGCTGACAGTATATTTGCCTTCCACACTGACATCAGCTATGAACACGTTTAGCAGCAAACTGGACAAGTGGCTGCTGAGGAGTGTAATGTTTATGATATATACATGGGACGTTATGATGTTATTCCCATAAGTGATGTGTCTCAGGTTGTAGGCAGACATTGTTTGTTGATTCCACAAGGGGGCGCTTTAGTTTCATTTTGTTGTGTTGAGATTGCAGAGGCGAAGAAGGGGTCAGAAAAGAAAAGATGGCGGAACGGAAAATGTAAATGATTGCAACGTAGATTTAGAAGTTCACTAAAAGAGTCTAAAAGCCACTTTGCTGTGTCGGAGTTTTATTTAAGAACATTACACTGGCGACGAGGATTCACCTTTTATCCCCCCTCTTCGAACATGGCGGCTGGACTGCCGTCATTCCCTACCTTTGATATCAACGAGGATCAAAACTCATCCATCCGCTGGAAGAAGTGGTTACAGCGCTTTGAAAACTTCATAATTGCTCTGGATATAAAGGATGATACGAGGAAACGTGCAATGCTTTTGCATTATGCTGGAGATGGTGTACAGGACATCTTTGACACATTTTCTGACACCGGAGAAGCAAAGGACTATAAATGCGCAAAGGATAAACTAAGTGAGTACTTCTCCCCTAAAATCAACATTGCCTATGAGACGTACAAGTTCAGACAAGCTAAACAACTAGCAGAAGAAACACTCGACTCATATCATGTAAGACTACGGCACTTAGCAGCAACTTGTGATTTTCCAGACGTTGAAAGAGAGATCAAAACTATGATCATTCAACACAACACGAACACAACAAAGTGCAGCACAAGATAATCTAGTGAAGATGTTATGGCTGTTGAAATGGGAAGAGGGGCGGGAAAGAAAAGATGCTACAACTGCTCCGGCATTTTTCCCCACCGAGCGGGAATGGTGTGCCCTGCACGGGGGAAAACATGCAACGCTTGTGGAAAACAAGGACACTTTGCTAAATGTTGTCGCTCTAAACGACCACAAAACAGCATCAGAGGCAGACATGAAGTGCATTATGTACACACCGGTGGAAACAGCTGCAGTACACCTCAAGCAAAAGGTACCACAGACACAGAGTCTTCTGAGGAATATGTGTACACAGTTACCCGAGCAAAAACAAACCTCCCATATGCAAAGATAAAGGTCAGTGACTGTAATATACGAGTGATGCTTGATTCTGGGGCAACTGTAAACATAATTGATGAGGCAACCTATCAGAGACTGAGCCATAAGCCCTCTCTCACAAAATGCACAATTCCCATTTTTCCTTATGGTTCAAGCACCCCACTGCCCACCCTGGGAAAGTTCACCTCACTGGTGGAATCCAAATCACAAACGCAACTTTCCAGGTACTTCAAGGCAGTAATGGCAGCTTACTTGGCTATGACACTGCCAGTCAATTGGGACTGATCAAAGTTGCTAACACACTCCGCACAGCTCCAGAGCAGCCGACGCAGTCTATGACAACCTCAAACCAGACGGAGATAAATGCAGTAGGTGATCTCCTCACTGAATATGCTGACCTCTTTCATGGGATGGGAAAACTAAAGGATTTTCAAGTAAAGCTGCACATAAGGGCAGTCACACAACCTCACAGAAGAGTACCGTTCCATATCAGGAAGCGAATTGAAGCTGAATTGCAACGCTTAGAGGAACTTGACATCATCGAGACGGTGGACGGCCCACTCCATGGGTTTCTCCAATTGTTCCTGTTCCAAAGCCAAAAGACCCAGAAGCAGTGCATATTTGTGTGGACATGAGGATACCAAATCAAGCCATCGAACAAGAAAGACATCTCACACCTACAGTAGATGACGTAATACAAGCGTTGAATGGAGCCAGATTCTTCTCAAAACTGGATTTAAACTGCGGGTATCATCAGCTGGAACTGGAGCCATCATCACGATATATCACAACATTCTCCACTCATGTAGGACTGCGACGCTACAAAAGACTTAGTTTTGGAGTTTCCTCGGCAGCAGAGGTATTTCAAAATGCCATTCAGCAAGCCCTGGATGGTATTCCAGGAGTCATTAACCTGAGTGATGACATCCTGGTGTTTGGCAGAACAAAGGCTGGCCATGATCAAGCTTTGAGGGCAACATTTCAGCGACTCAAAGAGAAAAATCTGACTCTTAACAAAGCCAAATGCTCCTACGCACAAACCACTCTGGACTTCTTTGGCTACACATTCTCAGATGGCGGTTGCTCTCCTGATCCCAAGAAGGTTCAGGCGCTAAATGATGCTGCTGCCCCAACCAATGCCAGCGAGGTTTGCAGTCATCTCGGCATGGCAAACTACAGCGCCCGCTTCATTAAAGATTCTGCCACTATAACTCAACCTTTGAGAGAACTTACAAAAATTTTTTTTCGCTGGACTTGGACAGAGGAACACCAGAAGTCTCTTAATAACATGAAACAAAGTCTAACAAGTGATGCTGTCTTAATAACCCCAAATCCAAGCCACCGGCTCGCATAGAACGCTGGAGTTTACGCCTTCAGCCCTACAACTACACAGTCCGTTATAAATCTGGCAAGGACAACCTAGGGGATTATATGTCACGCCACCCCACATGTGTTTCACATGTCTTTCAGAAGGTTTCGAACACCGAACAACAGGTGGAAGAATATGTGAACTTTGTTACTTCAAACGCCGTCCCTAAGGCAATGACACTAGCAGAAATTCAGACTGCAATCACAGCTGACCCCACTCTATGCAAGGTCATCCAACTCATCAAAGGGGGCTCGTGGGGATTGCTGTCTGACAAACAGGATTTTGCTGATGGAGTTGATGTTGCTGCACTAAAATCGTTCCAGAAAATCAAAGATGAACTGACAGTAACCGCTACTGATGACACGTTACTAAGGGGCACAAAAATTGTTATTCCACATTCCTTGCAATTCAGGGCAATATCACTTGCACATGAACATCCCTGGCATTGACAGACAGGTGGAAACCATGATAGCTGGCTGCATCCCATGTCAGGCTGTTGTGCCAAATCACACACAAGAACCTCTCCGCATGTCTGAGCTGCCATCATCACCGTGGGAAAAAGTTGGTGTAGACTTTTGTGGTCCATTCCCCTCTGGTGATTACCTTTTGGTGGTCATTGATGAATACTCCAGATATCCAGAAGTGGAAATTCTGCAGTCCACGTCAGCCAGAGCCACAATTCCCAAACTTGATAAAATATTCTCGACACTGGGAATTCCGCTGGAGGTCAAAACAGATAACGGCCCACCTTTCCAAAGCTCAGAATTTGCAGATTTCGCAACATATCTGGGTTTCAGACATAGGAAGATAACTCCACTCTGGCCTCAGGCGAATGCAGAGGCTGAACGTTTTATGCGCACCCTTGAAAAGGCTATACGTGCTGCACATGTTGAAGGCCGTCCATGGAAACAGACTCTGTACGCGTTCCTCCGCAATTACCGTGCCACGCCTCATTGCTCAACTGGAATGGCTCCTGCTGATGTGCTGTTTGGTAGGCCCCTTCGGATCAAGCTACCTGGATCTCCCCTTTCCTTCCAGTGTCTGATTGATGCACCACTACGACAGGCAGATGCCCTGGCGAAGAGCAAGATGAAATAAAATGCTGACCGGCTGCGCCGTGTTGCTCCTTTAGCTCTGGGAGTGGGCGACATGGTCCTGTGTCGCCAAAAGAAGGAAGGGAAGCTATGCCCTGTCTACAACCCCCACCCATACAAGGTTATTGCTGTCAAAGGTTCCATGGTGACAGACAAAAACAACAACCATGTCATCACCAGAAACTCATCCCACTTCAAGACTCTACCAGCATATGAACATCACCCCTCTCAGTCATGTGGTTTGAAAGTCATGGGTGGTGGACAAGATGTAATGAACTGGACTGAAACTCTTCTTGAACAAACCCCAGAACCCCTAGCCCCTGACCCCCCTGGGTCACAGTCACCTGTTCGCAGATACCCAGTCAGGATGAATAGAAGATCCCCATCACACCTCACTGACTTTGAATAATGTGGACAGTTTTATTAAAAAAAAAATAATTAAATAAAGGAGGGTTGTAATGTTTATGATATATACATGGGACGTTATGATGTTATTCCCATAAGTGATGTGTCTCAGGTTGTAGGCAGACATTGTTTGTTGATTCCACAAGGGGGCGCTTTAGTTTCATTTTGTTGTGTTGAGATTGCAGAGGCGAAGAAGGGGTCAGAAAAGAAAAGATGGCGGAACGGAAAATGTAAATGATTGCAACGTAGATTTAGAAGTTCACTAAAAGAGTGGCTAAAAGCCACTTTGCTGTGTCTGAGTTTTATTTAAGAACATTACAAGAAGGAGATAACTTTCAGTATATCTTTCTGGTACAACCAACTCACCATCAAACACAAAACAAGACTCTCACGTATAGTGAATCACGCTGCCAAAATAACTGGCTCACCCCATATGCTCCCCTATCTGAGCTGTACAATCGCTCTGTGATCAGGAAAGCCAACCTGATCACAGAGGACCCCACTCACCCCCTCCATCACTCCTTCCAGCTACGACCATCAGGCAGACGTTTTAGGGTACCATTGGCCCGCAAAAACATCTACAAGAAATCTTTCATCCCCTCAGCAATAGCCAGACCGAACAGCACAAAAGGAACACCACAGTCAGCTGACATTTAACACCACATGTCTTGTTTTCATATGTCCGAGTGAATGTCTCTTTGGGACTGGAGCCTTGTCAAAAACAATTTTTTGTTTCTTATCTTAACTTATAACCAGACCGGCCCACCTAGAACTCTCCCGGTGATCCTGATTAGCCAATCCAGGCCTGCAAATGACTGTAGGAGCAACTTGGATGATGAAAGTTTGCAGATGACAGTGTTTTAATCGCACTACCAGGGCGGAGAGGTTTGTGTCCCTATGAACCTGAGGGCTGTGTTGTCTGGAGCCTGGTGCTTTTTGGAGGGTCTCCCATAGGAAAGTGGTCTCAGGCGAGGGGCCAGACTAGGAATGGTTCAAAAAGCCTCAAGGATAATCGAGGAAGAATGACACGGCCGGGAGGAAGCCCGGGGCCACCGTCTGGAGTCTGGCCCAGATGGAGGTCTCCTATCTTTTACAATTTGTATATGAAGATTTCTCTGAACCTGAAGTCATAATCATTTCATAGATGAGAGGTCTATTATTGTGGTTTTGGTAATTGAACAAATGGTAGCTTCAGTGAGAAACTTAAAGCTGTTCACACAGTGTGCACTGCAGAGCTGGAGGAGCTGGCACCTGCAGAATAGAAAGTATTCAGAACACAACACTGGCATGAAATGACCACAAGAACATGTGGTTATTCTTTCTCAGGTCAACTATTTCCTTCTTGAGCTGCGTCTCTCATCAGTAACCTGTTTGCATCCTGTCACTGCAGCGCTGCTCACCTTCATGTCTCTACTTCACAGTTTTAAAATTCACTGAAACAAAACAAAGAAAACACTGAAACTCTTCTGAAAAATGTGTCCAACACCTGTGGGAGGAACCGCTGGTGGCAGTGAAGTTCAGGGGCTTCAATGGACCGACCCGGCCTGCAGAGGCTTGCTCCACGTTATCCTGTCCTACATTCAAATGGTTTTATTATTCTGACAAACATATTGGTTATTTGTTTCCTGTAACCACTTTGAAGCGTTGCACATCTTCTCGAATGTTTGTGGTTTAGCCCTCTATTGCAAATCAAATTTACCCTCAAGAGATGATACTGTCTCTGAACTCTGAACGTTTGTGGGAAACAGGAAATGATTGGTTTCATGTTAGTTTATTTAGAGGTACCAAGCATCTCTCAGCAGAATCAAACTTTGCAGCAAAGATGAAGAACATCTTTCCAGATTTCGCACTCAAACAACTCGGCTTATTTGTCGCAATCATTGTGATTTTTTTCTACAATGTTGTGCTTGACAAGGATTACATGTGCAATTGTGAAGAAAGATGTAGTGACTGCATTGTCTACATGGCTATGCCATCCGGTATTATATTTGTTTTACAACTCTGGATGGACAAGACATTTATATATACATGTAAATCTTGCTGTAACGGTTGTTGTTATGTAGTCTATCACATTATCAAGGCAGCTTTTGTCGGTCTGCTGTGGGTTACCTCTGTGTTAATCGATGGAGACTGGTATGTTTGCTGTGAGATAAATCAGTCTGAACAACAAAAACTGTTAGCCTGCAAAGACAAAAACAACCTCACAGCTGAGGAACGAACAACCATCACTGAACTGAAAAACCATTCAAGGGTGAGTTTTTCTTGTTTTCTACAAAACATGTCAGTCTGTTATTCAGTTTTTTCTTCCATCAGTGTATTATTTGCACACAGAGGCTGAGAACAACTGTGCTTGTAGTCAATTATTGTATTTCTTATATGTTGAGATATTGAGTTTATCTTGGTGTTTATTTAAATGGAGTTGGTTTTACCAGACTCCATGTAAATAATCAGGACTTTTAGCGTGTACAGAGCCATCATATTTCCACCAGACTCCATGTAAATAATCAAGACTTTTAGCGTGTATAGAGCCAGCATATCTCCACCAGACTCCATGTAAATAATCAGGACTTTTAGCTTGTATAGAGCCAGCATACACGCATATTTACATGGAGTCTGGTGGAGTTTGGTGATGGTGATTTCGGGTCTGTTTCATGTTAAACTAAAAGGATCTTACTCTTTAACTAAAAGGTCTATCTCTGTAGGGATCCATCCCATAATGTAGTCAGACTCTTAGAATAATAATGTGAGTCTGTCAGCAGCAACAACAGAACTTTTAGTGGACTCTAACTGCTGCTGAATTGTAATATCAGTAAAACAATAAGGCAATACTGGTCATTTTACATTGTAATTAAAGGATAATTTAGTATTTTGAATCTGGACTCTATATCTCCATGTGTGTGTGTCTGAATGTCGGATGTGAACAACAATCTGTGAAACTTTTAATAGCTTTTACTTATTATTACTTATACACACACGGACACACACACACACACACACACACACACACACACACACACACACACAAACACAAAAATCTATTTCATGCATATGCTGCAGTTTTCCATAGCCTGTATTTGAAGGTTGTCCGAACACCATAAACTCATAACTTCAAAGTAAAAAAAAGTTATTAAAATTTTGAGTGTTTCTCAGCTTCTGTTTTGATAATATAACTATCTTTTTTTCTTTTTTCAGCTTTGGGGTATGATTTTACTCTTGTGTATCGTTGTTGTGGCTGCCGTTGGCTCTTCAATTGGACGGAAGAAAAGCTGTGGCCGCCCATGCTGTACGGGTTCAGATTGTTGCTACACAAACATTGTGTATGAGGAAGTGAAATTGGACGAAGAGGAAAATGTGCTGAAAGAGATTATGAAAAAAGAAGCAAAAGCAGAGGTGACAGGATCCCTAGAAGACCATTGGCAGGAAACAACGGGAAGAGCCATACAGGTTTGTTTCTGATCTAATGACTCAGCTAATCAGTCCCTTCAGGAATAGTGCCACCTCGCAAATTCAGCTAATCACTGGAGCTTCCCACGACTTCCACCAATCACAGCAGAAAAACGCAATGCTGAGAGCCACTGAGCAAGCATTAGTACTTGAGTCATTTCTTTGGATGAGAGAAGTGGGACTCGAATATTTCACATTTATCAACAAAACATACAGCGAAAGTCCGTGCAAAACTATTCAGACTGTTTGTTTCAATCCTATCTGCTGTCTGTCGGACTCTGCTACCCGCCACAGGCACACACAAACACACGCAGACGCACACAAACACACACAGACACACACACACACACACACACACACAGACCCACACACACACACACACACACACACACACACACACACACAAACACGCACAACTCTTTTCATTTTTAAAGAATTCTACAAAAACAATGTTTGCTGTTTTCACAATTTTATTGCAACAGAAATACAGAAGATTTATCGCACTTTATTTACAAAAGCTGCCACAAAATCAGGCATCTTGGGCAGCAACAATCCCCCCCCCGGAGGGACTGACAAATCAGTTCTTTAATCATATCTGCTCAAGAGTCCATTAATATCTTTGTCTTTATCAGTTTCGTATAGTTTAAGAGCTCAAACGTTTTTATCACTTTTAATACAAACAGATTTTATTTTTTCTTTCCCTCATTGTGTGAAACTCTGTGCAGGTGGAGGGAGAATGGCTCCCTCTCCAGGTGTGTCTTTCACCGACAGGAAACCAGGTAACTTATCAACGCCTGTTGAGCTTCAAGTCGTTGTCAGATTTTAGTATCTTTATAAGGGGACTGGGACACACATACACACACAAACACACGCAAACGCACACACGTAGACGCACAAACACACACACACACACAGACCCACACACACACACACACACACACACACACACACACACACACACACACACACCCCTTTTAATTTTTAAAGAATTATACAAAACCAAAATTATATTTTTTTTTGTTGCAATTTTTACTGTTTTCACAATTTTATTGCAACAGAAATACGGAGACATGCAACTTTTATTGCACTTTATTTACAAAAGCTGCCACAAAATCAGACAACTTGGGCAGCTACAATCCCCCCCTTGGAGGGACTGACTAATCCGTTCTTTAATCATATCTGCTCAAAAGACCATTAATATCTTTGTCTTTATCAGTTTCCTATAGTTTAAGAGCCCACACTTTTTTATCACTTTTAATACAAACAGATTTTATTTTTCTTTCCCTCATCTGTGCAGGTGGAGGGAGAATGGCTCCCTCTCCAGGTGTGTCTTTCACCGACAGGAAACCAGGTAACGTATCAACGCCTGTTGAGCTTCATGTTATTTTAGTTATCAGTCCGATATCTTAATAGAACTGCCATTTCTTGTATGAAACACTTTGCAGTAGAAAAGAACAGTGTTACATTCATCTATTTTAACCTTTTATATGTTTTTAACACAATAACAATATTCATAGACACCACCTGACATTACTTTGAGCCATTTTTGTGTCCAGTCACAGCATAGCAACCCAAAAGACTGATCCGCGATACACACAGGAAGATTCGCCAAACACACTGGACTGGTGCAACATGCCTGGCATATGCTGCGCATTTGGTCGTAGTAACAGCCGTTTGAGAAACCCTGAACTACAAGTTAGTTTTATCCCAAAAGAGAAAGTTTGTCCGCCAACTTCAAGCAACAGAGAGATCATTTCAAGCATATAAACACCAAACTGCTTAGCTAGCTCAAGCTTCTTATAACGAAGATATCTGCTGAAAAAGCATTTTTTAATGGATAGATTTAGCTCCTGTACAGGTATGTTTGAACTTCCAGCAACAGAAAGGATTTCCTGTTGCTGTTTAACTAACTCTATGGAGCTAACATTATCGTTAACTTTGTTGAGATCAAACGATTTCCCAAACTCAATAAATCCTGTACTAATAAACACCAAACTGCTTAGCTAGCTCAATCTTGTTATAACTAAGGTATTTACTGCAAACTTCGTCGTTTAACGAATAAGAGAGCTTTTGTATGTTCCACTTTGTTTAGAGATTCATTTTCATGAATATAAATCATAAATTGTTTTTGAATCAACTTTTATTAACCAGCTGCTAGCCCTTTAACTAAAAGTTTGCTAGCTACTATAGCATGATCAATTTAGACTTTGCCACAACCAAAATAACACAGTTGATGTCCTGTTATCACATTTATATATTTTATTTTTACTACTGCCATATATTTGTGTCGATCATGTCGTTCATCCATCCTGCAAAATCATATTGATAGGCATCTGTACTCTTAAAAGCCTTTAACGTTAGCTATCTCCGGTGTATGGGGATGGATTATGTACCGTTATATGTTGGGAAAAGAAAGTTGGGTAAAACGCTTTACAGATTTTAAGCAACAAAATACAGTTGGAGGTAATAAATATGGATCGCAACCATATCCGATTACTTTCTGTCGCACTTAGATGCAGCAGTAACAGATAAAACAGAAGAAGACCAAAAAGAGGGGATGGATCATGTGGTCGCACTCTTTTTTCTGGTACATTAAAAAGACGTAATAAGCCGTACTTTGTATGAAATTAAAATTACTAGAATTAATGTTGTTTTCCTTAGACAGAAAACAAACAGTATATACCCTAATTAAAGGCCAAATGCCTAAACTATCCTGTAATTAGTACATAAATAAGATTTAATAAGCCTTATAAAATGCTTATAAAAATACTTTCTTGTTTTGGTCTAATTTGATACTTTCCATCAAATTAGACCAAAACAAGAAAGTATTTGGTCTTTATTAGACAGAAATCTATCTATCTATCTATCTATCTAATTTTCATTTCAATTTTATTTATAGTATCAAATCATAAGAGTTATCTCGAGACACTTTACAGATAAAGGTTGGGGGGGTGATGAACACTGGCAATAATAGTCACTTTAAAGATAATGGAGCAATTACTACAATGGTAGTAGTATCGTAATCGTAGTAGTTCATGTCATAGCTGGGCACAGCAGGGCGTTACGGGATGTAGCGTGGCCCAGCAGAGCGTGGGTGGACGCAGTAGCCGGACATTGCAGGGCGTAGCAGGGCGTAGCAGGGCGTAGCAGTGTGTAGCAGGGTGTAGCAGGACCACACCAACAGATGCACCCAGCACCCAGATCTTGGTGTCACGGAAATATTCTGGGCGAAAAAGAAACAAATGGACTCCAGGTAATAAACTCCCCAGAGCTAGGTTAGTAACAAGCATTTCTGGGACAGGATGCACACAAAAGGAAACAAATGAAAACAGAGAGGAGAGAGCAGCTCAGTGTGTCATAGGAAGGAAGGAACTTCTCCGGCAGTCTAGAATTATAACAGCATGACTAAGAGAGGCAGGTTAAGATAGAGTTAGTTAGATATCCATCTATCTATCTATCTATCTATCTATCTATCTATCTATCTATCTATCTATCTATCTATCTATCTATCTACCTATCTATCTATCTATCTATCTATCTATCAGCAGCACCCATAGAGGAGATTGCTCTCCAAGAGCAGCAACACAGTCTCATTCCCCACTCGTCAGATGTCTGATGCCAAGGCGTTAAGTTTCAACGAAAGAGGGGTACCTCTTGCTAATTAGTCAAACAAGCCATTAGACTGTATTTCTAAACACTCACTGTAGGTTTTTATATAGTATATATAAGGCAAATCAAAGTGCTTAGCATAAAACACAATTTTTTCATTATTGGTATTCTTTCACAGACAAGGAGGGGTAATTACTACGTCAATTCTGCAGATTTTTTTAAACGTTATTAAGGTACATAACTTACTGGAACAAAACCGAGCAGCGTGTTGTTGCAGGTGACTAAACTACTGACTGTATATATGTATATTGAAGCAATACTGGCATTAAAGACCCTCTGATTGCTGCCCAATTCTGTGAATGAATGTCCGCATTGCATTGTGGGATATCTGCTCTGAATGCATCTAGCTCGGATCATATTATATCGTAATGTTCTGTATTACAGCGCAATGTAATATTTCAGTAATAATACCGAAAAAAATAATAATTAGATAATTTGGCAAAACAGTCTTACAGTTCAGCATAACACTATAGCTCTCTTGCAAAAGCTCATATCTCTCCCAAAACTATTCACTCATGCTCCAAAACTAAATTCCTTTCCCATATGAAGAGTCAGTGCCACCAAAATGGCAAAGATCCTTCTCAATTGCTTTGGCTCATTTTTTGAAACAGACCGGAGTTTCTCAGCACTCTTGGTGCTTTTGCCAAAATAACCTGGATGGTTCAGCACAACACCATGGTTCACCTGCAAAAGCTCATATCTCTCCCAAAATAGTTCACTCATGTGTCAAAACTAAATTTCTTTCTCATTTAAATAGTCAGTGCCCCCAAAATGCCTCGTCCCTTTGGCGTTGTGTAAGTACTGCAAGTCCAAACGTTTAGATGTTTTGTCACAATGGCAGAGGACCATTGAAATATCCCTCATGTCCACCTTTCAGTCTTAGCCCAGTCCTTCATTGACAATGGTTAATGTACTGTTTATTGTCTAGCTAACAGAATACAATTGTGTATAAAACTAAAAAAAAGGATTTTAGGGTAAGAGTAGCCTCCAAGGTTTGACATCACATATTGCACTCATACTGCCAAGGAAATTGTAACCATTTTTATTCCCACGGTTATAATGAAAAAAGGTTATAATGATGGGCAACCAGTAACTGAATTACATGTATATACAGGTACCGCAGCTCTTTCAGTCTAACTCAACTCTAACTCAAGTTCTTCAGTTCTTCAGTTCCTCTCAAATGGTACCCTGTAAATTTGCTTCATTGTCATCTGATGCTTCTTCAATATCCGGTCTATTGTGGAGAGGCTTATAGAGTTGACATTTTGGAATTTGGCATTATCTTGTAGGATTGCAGCATCTATCTGTCTCAATGTGATGGCATTATTTGCAGTCACCATGTTACAGATCTCTTGTTCTTGTTGTTCACTGAGAAGTTTTCCTAGGCCACCCGTGCAAGGCTGTTGTCCAATCCTAGACATAGAATTCAAAGGACAACACTCCATTCATAATGTATACCTTATGTATTCCTTACAGAATGAGTTACCAATGTAATTGTATTGTTTTACTTACAGTAACTTTACCACAAGTCTAATGCATGACTGGAATACTACTGTAAACTGTATCATCAATACTGTAGAAAATAAACTATTCCATAGTTTTATTTTCCATAGTTCTTTTCCATAGTTTATTTTCTCCAATATTTTTCGTGTAATTTTTAGTATTACAACATCCCATTGAGGTAAGATATTACTGTAGGCCTATCTCACACACACACACACACACACACACACACACACACACACACACACACACACACACACACTGTAGGAAAAAAAGGGACCGATTCTACTCTGGCTCAAAAGGCCTGAGTCTTTTAAGAACCACGGTCACTTCTCAAAGTTTCCCCTTTACTTATTGTGTTCGTTGAAAGGCAGACCAAGAAATGAATACTCAGGTTTCGTTCAGTTAAACTATAACAATCTTTAGTAAAATGATATTGCAAACAGATATTTCATATGAATATGGATCAGCCACTCTTTTGAGACTTTCTCTCCCTAACCGCCAACAAAGTCTTTCCGGGTCTGACACCGGACCTTCCTTTTCCCTATTCTTTTATTCATCTTCACGTTCCTCCTCCAGTCATTGGGTCTGGGCCGCCAATTGGTTGGATATCACTCAGACTTTCTGTCTCCGAGAAGATAGAGAAGTTGCGCGCTAGAGATTGTCTGTTCCTTTAAGAGATTTCATTAGGTGCATTCTGTTCCAATTGTTTATTAAACTAATCAGGAGCACTTTTGCTCCACTAAATTTGAACCCGTCTTATCTTACTCATGCCAGACAGGAGGAGACAGCAAGGACATCCCAGGCTACAGGACATTCTCATTCTAAACCAAATATATTTCTACAACACACACACACACACACACACTAAATGAATAGGTAAATGAGTAAATAAATATATTCTTGCTCTATGCACAGTGTCCTGTCCTATACAACATCTAATTCCATCATTGACTGACTACATAACCTGTTTTCCCTGCAAAAGGTTTGGATGATGGAGGAGACTGTAGAGCGAGGCAAATTAGGCTGCACTCGGCGACCTGCCTGTGAGGCCATAGTTGATGACATGGTCTATAATTGTGGCCCGAATTTCATCCGGGACAGCATGGTGTCTTTGTGCTCCTCAGCCTCTTCCCTCTATTCCACCACCACGCACCCTTACTCCTCCTCCTCTTCTTCTTCTTCCGCTTCCTCTTCCTCGAGCAGGCAGTTGCCCTTGTTCATTTACTTGGCCAGGTGCCTCCATGTTCAGAAATTGTACTGGTCCTGCATGGTCAAGCTCTATATATACATTTGGCAGCATTCACAATCATGGACAGCACCTGTCAGGTAACTGAACATACTGTTTGATTGGTCATCTGAGATGTGTGATGAACTCCTCTTTTGTTAGTCAAGTTCTAGTTTCACCTGACTGTCAATTGCTGTAATCAGTTTTTCAATATTCTAAGGTCAATATTATGTTCTTGACTAATTTTGACAATTGAACAGACTATTGTGCATGTGCTGACTTATACAATGAAATGACTCTGACACGTTTTGGAGAGAACAACCATTAGACTGAGAATCAACATCTATTCACTTGGAAATTGTGCTACATGTAGGCTACCTGTACTTAATCATTTGCAAAGATGTACTAAGACATTGAGACGTGTAGTAACACAATTTCAATTCTGTTGTGAACAATTGCCAAGTGGTTTAGAGGTTTGTCCATGTTGTTTTGAGAATGTAATTTCTGTTTCAAGAAATGAGCCAAACCAATGGAGTAAAACTGTAAAAGAAATAAATATAAACCATGATAATATCTCGTGAATAAATGTTGATTAAAACAGCGGTTATTGGTTTAAAAATACCATAAATGAAACTGTCACAGATTTCGAGTTAAGGGGGCGTTTTTTTTCTTTCGTCGATATCCGACGGTGAGGGATTAACATGAATGTCTGACAACGAAAAAAATAATGCAACAGGTACCCCTATTTTTCGTTGAAACTTGACGCCAGGGGTCTTTGACCATGCGTCATACATTTGACAAGTAGGGAGTGAGACTGTTGTCCTCAGCTAATTCTTAAAGAAACATAAAATCCTGTGACTACAATCTGTTGGGCAGTAACAGATAAAAAGGAAGATCAAAAAGAGGGGATGGATAATGTGGTTGCACTTTATTTTCCAGTACATTAAAAATACATAAGCCGTACTTTGTATGAAATTAGACCATAACTAGAATAAATGTTTTTCTTAGACAGAAAACGAATATTATATATCTTAATTAAAGGCCAAACGCCGCCATTATCCTCTAATTAGTAAATAAATAATATATAATAAGCCTTATATTCTATCAAATTAGACCAAAACAAGAAAGTATTTGGTCTTTATTAGGTAGAATTTTTTAATAGCTCCTCTGGTAGCTAAGAGTTTAATCTACCAGTTAGCTTTTCTGGTAGCTAAGAGTTTAATCTACCAGTAATCAAATCAAATCAAAATGTATTCATATAGCACTTTACAGCAACCAGCAGGTATCCAAAGTGCTTAACATCAGAAACCATGAGTAAAAACACATATCATATTTCAATCAGGAGAGACTTGTTTGCAAATATGCAAAAGGTTTAATGTACAAGAGCATGTAGCTGTACAGAGTACTGGAGATTGAACTCCATCGTTACATTAATACATTTAATATAGGGATGGGGAACCATGATGTAACCCCTAAAACGTGACTGAATAGAGGGAAGGAACATGAAGGAAATAGAACACACTTTTCCGTATTTAATTTTAAATTCAAATCTATTAGATTTGATTAGGCTACCTATTTAAAGAGTAATATGAAATATGGAATAATTCCATCTAACTGAATGGCTAAACTGAAGAAACACACCACCACTGTTTACATGCCGGTACGGCAACTTCGGGCGGTAAAGGAAAACGAGGCATCTCCGTCGTTAGGGCAATTTAGCCGGTAAGCATGAAATAACTATCTTCTTTACTATTATAATTATTCTCTAGTTCGATATAAACGGCCACCCATAGGCCCAAATGAAACACCACCGCCAGTTATATGCAAGCTTACGGCTTTAGTGATCGTTGATTGATGAGGACGACGTTGACGTTGGGACGAATGTATGAAGAGTAAGCCGAAGAAGTCCAGCGACCCAGCCTTTGCAGCGAGGTCCGAGAAATTCCTTGAGTGGCTGCTGTGGTTGCAGCCCCTATCCTGAATGAATGCCCTAAATAATGCTGCTGTGAAATGCCATATTTGAGGAGAATCAACTCCAGATATTGATCTAAACCAACCTTTAGACAAGGGACAATCCCCCGGAATAATGAACAGAGGCGTGAGAGAGTTAGTAGAAGGCCTTACTGTAGATAGTTCAACATGAATTTAAATTGTACATAAGCCTAATAAAATGTACAGTTTTTGGAGCTTTGACTCCATCATTATAAAATATTTTCTAAAGGGTAAGGAAGCCAAGATAATCCCCCAAAAACTTTACAAGAATTTGTAAATAGAAGAAAGAAAATATACTTACCTAACTGCAATCATGATCTGTAATTTGAAAAGCTAATTAATTAGCCTGTGAAATACTACACGTGTTTCGGTTATTGGCAACTCAGGCCGGCATCGGCAGCTCAAGCCAGGATAGCCCGGCATCTTGGCAATTTACGGCAATTTGCGATGAGTAGCAGAGGAAGACTGACGACCCAGCTTTTGCAAAGAGGTCCAGCAAAATAAATCTCGGCATCTCCGCCATATGGTGGCACAGGCCAGTGAACGCAAGAAAAATAAAATCCCAACCATTTTATCCTCTGCACGTCGTCCGGCAATCCTGCCCAGTATGATGTTTAAATAATGAACGGATAACATTTAGAATAGAAAATGCCATATGAACGAAATACTCCGTAGTGTAGTGATAAAACCCCCCAAAATGAGAGCGAACTAATTCCCGCAGGGTGACCGGTGTACACAGCAGGCAAACAAAGGCAAATAGAATCTTGGCATCACAGGCCGGTGGCAAGGTAATGCCAAAATATAGAGACGAGCCAAAACACGGCATCTCAGGCCGTTGCATTATAGCAAGCAAGCAATGTTATTATAGCACACGTCATATCGTCGGGACGTACCTGAGATACCTTGATTAGCGAGCAGCCTCTATCTCAATATATGACCCGATAAGTGAAGATGAAACGTTAGCTTTGATGAGACTAGCTTAAATGATAGCTAACCTAATTTAGATTGGGAACTCCCGGGAGGAACTATAAGGTGAGAGGAAGCTTGGATGCCTGAGCAATGAGTAGTTACCTAAGATAAGAAATAGAGTGCGACTGCGTGCAACCAAACATAGCCTGATGCCGTGATGCCGTGAGTCAGCCGCATTCAATGTCAGAGATACGTCACTTGATGCTCCGTGCTGCGATGACATCATCTAAAATGTGCTCCTAACTAGGACCTTGATATGACGATGGCCGTACAGTGCAGCAATTATGAGAGGGTTTACAGGTATATCTGGCAACCGGCCGTTAATAACAACACACAGATCAAAACATAAACAGAAATTCCGTCACGGAATGTAAATTTCAAAAAGAAAAAATACTGATATTAGCATTGTTGTCAGAAAACATAGTATTTTAGCTTAACATGTTTCCTTCATATATGATGAGGCATTGGTGTCATTTTTGGATTTATTACAGTCAGTGTTGGGAGTAACGGCATTTAAGTATAACAGCGTTACTAACGGCGTTATTTTTTCAGAGTAATCTAATTACATTTCCTATCATTACAACGTTGATTTCCCAAGGCAAGGCAAGGCAAGGCAGCTTTATTTGTAGAGCACATTTCAGCAACAGGGCAATTCAAAGTGCTTTACATAAAACATGAAAGAGCAGTTAGAAAACAATTAAAAAACAATAATAAACAAATTAAAAACATTAAAAGACAAGAATACAATTTATAGTGTAGTATAAGACTAAAAGTTTTCCCAAGGCAAGGCAAGGCAAGGCAGCTTTATTTGTAGAGCACATTTCAGCAACAGGGCAATTCAAAGTGCTTTACATAAAACATGAAAGAGCAGTTAGAAAACAATTAAAAAACAATAATAAACAAATTAAAAACATTAAAAGACAAGAATACAATTTATAGTGTAGTATAAGACTAAAAGTTACAGTGCAGTATAAGAAATTAAAGTTAATAAAATAGATTATTTAAAGAAAAGCAACATCAAAAAGATAGGTCTTTAGCTTAGATTTAAAAGAACAGAGTTGCAGCGGACCTACAGGTTTCTGGGAGTTTGTTCCAGATATGTGGAGCATAAAAACTGAACGCTGCTTCCCCCTGTTTAGTTCTGACTCTGGGGACAACAAGTAGACCTGTCCCAGACCACCTGAGAGGTCTGGGGGGTCATAGTGTAGTAGACCTGTCCCAGACGACCTGAGAGGTCTGGGTGGGTCATAATGTAGTAACAGATCAGAAATGTATTTTGGCCCTAAACCGTTTAGTGATTTTTAAACCAGTAAAAGTATTTTGAAATCAATTCTTTGAGGCACTGGAAGCCAGTGTAGAGACTTCAGTACTGGACTGATGTGATCCACTTTCTTGGTTTTAGTGAGGACTCGAGCAGCAGCGTTCTGAATCAGCTGCAGCTGTCTGATTGATTTTTTAGGGAGACCTGTAAAGACACCGTTACAGTAGTCAAGTCTACTGAAGATAAAAGCATGGACAAGTTTTTCCAGATCCTGCTGAGACATAAGTCCTTTAACCCTTGATATATTTTTAAAGTGATAATAGGCTGATTTTTAATTATGTTAATGTGGCTTTTAAAATTTAGGTCTGAGTCCATGACTACACCAAGATTTCTTGCTTTGTCTGCTGTTTTTAACATTGTCGTTTGAAGCTGAGCGCTGACTTTCAATTAGGGCTGAACGATTAATTGCATTTGTTATATGATATGTTAAAACGCGATTTCCTAATCGCAAAGGCTGCGATTTGGTCTCGATTTGATGACTCGCGAGAGCAAATCAGTCTGCACTATGCAGAGAAAGCATCAACTTAGCACGCTAACGCTACACTGTACCTTGAGCTGATCTCTGTCAATCAAACAATTCTGAGTTGAAGTTTAAATCTTTTACAGCCAGTTTAATAAAATGAAGGGTTTTGCTCGGGCTCGAGTCCATACATGCAGTTAATGGACACAGGCACGCAGAACTGAAGGCTCGGTTGGCAACGAGCTAGCTCTGATTAGCGGTTAGCTCTGGTTAGCGGTTAGCTCCGTTATAAAGATATGGGTGGAGGAGCTGCCACTGAGAGGGGTAACAACCAGACTGATAAATGACGTTCGGGGAGCTTTCACAGCAGCGTGGCCGCGGGGATTCAACGGTGTTATTAGTACAGTTAATCCCACGGCAAGAACACCAGCAGCTAACGTAACGATAGCCTCTCTGAGCTAGTGCAGTGTTGACGTGTCGGCACGCAACTTCACGAGGGGGAGGGGCTGGAGGCAGCTCCTCTCTGTGCACTGAAAAAAAATGTGTGTGTATGTATATGTGTGTGTGTGTGTGTATATATATATATATATATATATATATATATATATGTGTGTGTGTATATATATTTATATGTATATGTGTGTATATATATGTATATATTTGTGTGTGTATATATGTATGTATGGGTTTTTACTTATTTAAGTGTCTAGTGTGTAATTGTGTGTTGTTCATACTATACAATGTATTATTCAACAAAGACAAACAATAAATCAGAAGACAAAGACCTTAAAAAAATAATCGAATATCGAATCGCAATCGCAATATTTGGGGAAAAAATCGCAATTAGATTATTTTCAAAAATCGTTCAGCCCTACTTTCAATCGTTCCTCTTTTGCTCCAAAAACAACCACCTCCGTTTTTTCTTCACTTAATTTAAGAAAGTTCTGGCACATCCAATCATTAATCTGTTCAATGCACATATTTAATTGTTGTATTGGGCTATAGTTCCCTGGCGATAAGGTTATGTAAATTTGTGTGTCATCCGCATAACTATGGTAACTTATTTTGTTGTTTTCCATAATCTGAGCCAGTGGAAGCATGTAGATGTTGAACAGAAGAGGCCCCAGAACTGAGCCTTGGGGAACTCCGCACGTCATATTTGTATGCTCAGATGTATAATTACCTATAGACACAAAGTAGTCCCTATTCTTTAAATATGATTCAAACCACTTTAGTACTGAGCCAGAAAGACCAACCCAGTTTTCCAATCGGTCAAGCAATATGTCATGGTCTACCGTATCAAATGCAGCACTGAGATCAAGTAATACTAAGACTGAAATTTTGCCACTATCTGTGTTTAAGTGGATGTCATTAAAGACTTTAACAAGAGCCGTCTCGGTGCTGTGGTGTGGTTGAAAACCTGACTGGAAGGCATCAAAACTGTTGTTTAGCGATAAGAAAAGGTTGAGTTGTTGAAAAAACGCTTTTTCTATGATTTTACTTAAAAATGGAAGGTTTGATATTGGCCTATAGTTGCTCATTAGTGTCGTGTCTAGATTGTTCTTTTTTAGGAGTGGCTTGATGACTGCCGTTTTCAGGGCCTGTGGGAAGATACCTGAGAGCAGAGATGTGTTTACAATCTGTAGAAGATCAGAAGCCAAACAGTTCAAAACATTCTTGAAAACATCCGTTGGTAGAATATCAAGGCAACAGGAGGAGGTTTTCAGATGTTGTATAATGTCCTCCAGGTTTTTAAGGTTGATCGTATGAAATTGTATCATGTTGGAATTTGTAGAATTTGTGTTTGTAACACATATCCTGTACTTGATATGGAAGCACTGACTGTTTGTCTAATTTTCAGAATTTTGTCTGTGAAGAAGGAGGCAAAGTCATTGCAAGCCTTGGTAGACAACAGTTCAGATGCTATTGGTACTGCAGGGTTTGTTAATCTATCAACAGTAGCAAACAAAGCACGTGAATTATTATTGTTTCTGGCGATAATGTCAGAGAAAAAGGACCGCCTTGCATTTCTTAGTTCCAGATTATAAATGCGAAGTCTCTCTTTATAGATGTTATAGTGGACCTGGAGATTAGATTTTCGCCAACTGCGTTCAGCTTTTCGACACTCTTTTTTCTGTTCTCACAACTATAACATTTCTCCATGGAGATCTTTCCTTACCAGAGACAGCTTTGACCTTAGTGGGAGCAATAGCATCAATAACATTCGTAATTTTACAGTTGAAATTATCTACAAGCTCAGTGACTGAGGCCCCAGTGAGGGTGGGTGTAGAGGAGAAAAGCTGAATGAATGATTCAATGGTGTTTTCAGTGATATACCGTTTTCTGATTAACTTTGTTTGAACACTTTTGGGCAGAGAGATAGTGCCGTTAAAGAAAACACAGGAATGATCAGAGAGAGCAACCAACAATCAGTCACCACAACCTTGGAAATGTTCAGACCCTTGGAGATAATCAAGTCCAGAGTGTGCCCCTTATTGTGCGTGGGCTGTGTCACATGCTGAGTCAGTCCATAGCTCTCAAAAACACAACACAGTTCTTTGGTCCCTCGGTCGTCGGGGTTGTCAACATGAATGTTAAAATCACCAGCAATAATTACACGGTCAAAGTTAATACAGATTATAGACAACAGTTCAGTAAAGTCGTCAAAGAAGGATGCACAGTATTTAGGTGGCCTGTAGATATTTAGAAGTAGAGCTTGTAGGGAGGATCTTAGCTGAAGAGCCACATATTCAAAAGAAGCAACATTTCCGTAAGATATTTGCGTACATTGGAATGAGTCATTAAACAAAATGGCGACTCCACCTCCTTTCTTATTCACTCTATTCTCACTCATAAAACTGAAGTTAGGGGGGGCTGACTCAATAAGAACAGCAGCACTGTTATTATGGTCCAACCAGGTTTCAGTTAAAAACATAAAATCAAGATTGTGGTTGATAATAAAATCATTGATTAAAAATGATTTTCCCACCAAAGACCTAACGTTAAGTAGTGCTAGTGTTAGTGCTTTTTCATTTTTTGGGACAGACTGTGGCCGACGAGGAATGGATGCTAAATTTGCAAAGTTTGCAGTTCCGTGCTTATTCACCATTCTTTTTCTATTACCTATCACAACATAAATTGTGGAAGAATCTAATACGCAGGGCCCAGGCTTGTCTTGGAAAAAGTCATGAGTGCTACTAGGCATGCAGCCTGGACCCGGCCCATATCAGTTAATGCTTACTGCATTTTGCACACAAGCATCCTTATCAGTTTGGGGAGAAGGAGTTAACTGCCGTCCTTGAGGGGGCAGAGGTGCCTGGCATTTTACGATGGGAGAAGGAAGGGGGGCATACTTGGTTCCAGCATTTACCAGCTGCTTCATCTGGTCAGTGAACTCCAACATGGGGATGGGGGAAAGAGGGGAGAGCGAAGTATCCTTAAAGAGGTCCTCAAAGCTTTCGTGGTTGTCAAAGGGGTTTGAGGAGTGTTGGACAGGTGAGAAGGGGTGTTGAGATTTCTCATCTCCGCTCTTTGGTCTCCCATGGTCAAATCTTTGCTCAGGTGGGGGCTGTGGTGGCTCACTGCTGCACTTTGTTGTGTCTTCCTCTTGTTTTGGTTCATCTTGTCTCGTGTCCTTGGCCAAGGGAGCAGATGTGTGGTGCAGAAAGTAAAGTAGGCTAGAGGTGAACAGCTTTACTCCTGGCTTGTTAAGGAATAGTCCATCTGCTTTAAAAAGATGTCTGCAGCCACAGAAAATGTTAAAATTGTCAATGAACTGCATAGAATGGTTGTTGCGGAAGTCACTGATGTAGTCAAACAACTCCACAGTGGCAAAGCCCCGGGGACTGATGAGATCTGTTCAGAAATGCTCAAGGCTCTGGGTGTGGAGGGGCTGTCCTGGTTGACACGCCTCTTCAACATTGCGTGGAAGTCTGGGACGGTGCCAAAGGAGTGGCAGACCGGGGTGGTGGTTCCCCTTTTTAAAAAGGGGGACCAGAGGGTGTGTGCCAATTACAGGGGTATCACACTTCTCAGCCTCCCTGGTAAAGTCTATTCCAAGGTGCTGGAAAGGAGGGTTCGGTCGATAGTCGAACCTCGGGTTGAGGAGGAACAATGCGGATTCCGTCCTGGTCGTGGAACAACGGACCAGCTCTTCACTCTCGCAAGGATCCTGGAGGGAGCCTGGGAGTATGCCCAACCGGTCTACATGTGTTTTGTGGATTTGGAGAAGGCGTATGACCGGGTCCCCCGGGAGATACTGTGGGAGGTGCTGCGGGAGTATGGGGTGAGGGGGTCTCTACTCAGGGCCATCCAATCTCTGTACAACCAAAGTGAGAGCTGTGTCCGGGTTCTCTGCAGTAAGTCGGACTCGTTTCAGGTGAGGGTTGGCCTCCGCCAGGGCTGCGCTTTGTCACCAATCCTGTTTGTAATATTTATGGACAGGATATCGAGGCGTAGTCGAGGTGGGGAGGGGTTGCAGTTCGGTGGGCTGGGGATCTCATCGCTGCTCTTTGCAGATGATGTGGTCCTGATGGCATCATCGGCCTGTGACCTTCAGCACTCACTGGATCGGTTCGCAACCGAGTGTGAAGCGGTTGGGATGAGGATCAGCACCTCTAAATCGGAGGCCATGGTTCTCAGCAGGAAACCGATGGAATGCCTTCTCCAGGTAGGGAATGAGTCCTTACCCCAAGTGAAGGAGTTCAAGTACCTTGGGGTTTTGTTCGCGAGTGAGGGGACAATGGAGCGGGAGATTGGTTGGAGAATCGGCGCAGCGGGTGCGGTATTACATTCAATCTATCGCACCGTTGTGACAAAAAGAGAGCTGAGCCAGAAGGCAAAGCTCTCGATCTACCGGTCAGTTTTCGTTCCTACCCTCACCTATGGTCATGAAGGCTGGGTCATGACCGAAAGAACGAGATCCAGGGTACAAGCGGCCGAAATGGGTTTCCTCAGGAGGGTGGCTGGCGTCTCCCTTAGAGATAGGGTGAGAAGCTCAGTCATCCGTGAGGAGCTCGGAGTAGAGCCGCTGCTCCTTTGCGTCGAAAGGAGCCAGTTGAGGTGGTTTGGGCATCTGGTAAGGATGCCCCCTGGGCGCCTCCCTAGGGAGGTGTTCCAGGCATGTCCAGCTGGGAGGAGGCCTCGGAAGACCCAGGACTAGGTGGAGGGATTATATCTCCAACCTGGCCTGGTAACGCCTCGGGATCCCCCAGATGGAGCTGGTAAATGTTGCTCGGGAAAGGGAAGTTTGGGGTCCCCTGCTGGAGCGGCTCCCCCCACGACCCGACACCGGATAAGTGGACGAAGATGGATGGATGGATGGATGGATGGATCATTACAACGCCATTATCGTTACTGAGAATGTAAAGCGGCGCGTTACTATTTGGTTGAATGAAGCGCAAGGTGTCAGGCTTTGGCTACACACCAGCTTCCTGGAGAGAACAGGGGTCGGGATGATGACACCGTTATAAATGCAATGATGATTGGCTGGGTGGGCGATGCCCTGCTCACGCTGTCTCATGCACACTCTTACTTCCACTAAACACAAGACAGCAACAATGGCGACGAGCCAGGGAAATTCAAAGGTAGCGTTCTCGAACTGGAAGTAACAGCACTACTTCTCGCTCATTGAAATTAAAGGCAAGAATGTTTATGTAACATGCACACTATGCCCAGGAAAAAAGACTTTATCCACGTCTGCCTCAAGCAACTCAAATCTTATGAAGCACCTCACATCAACACATGTTAACAGGACACTTGTTGCTGCTGCTATCCCAACCCCAAGCCCAAATGCAGCTAACGTGAGCTCCAGCGAAGGAGACAGAGCCACTCTGTTAAAAGACTTGGACAGTGTTCTGTTTATTGTGCAGTAGGCCTAATATACAGTTACAGAGATGTGCACTACTTAATGGCCAGATTTTCCTTTGTTTCTTTTTACCCAAGTTTACATTTGTGTGTCTTAATTTTGCACTTGAATTTTATTTTCAATATTTATTTTTTATATGTTTTTATTTCTATGCATATCATATGGCAGGCTGAAATCTGAGTTCAAATAAATACCACATGTTCTAAAATACTGTATATAGTGTTTTTATTGTATTCTAGATGTATTTGTGAAAAAGCGAGCAGCAGCATTTTGTTGAAGGCATGAGATGGAGATTTGAATCAGATCAACATAAAGAGCATTACAGTAATCCAACCTTGAACTAATAAAAGCATGAATCGCCTTTTCTATCATGTCTGTTAAGGAAAGGCTTAACTTTAGCCAGAAGCTGGAAAAAGCTCATTCTAACAACATTACTGATCTGCTTATCAAATTTCATGCTGCAATCAAAAGTAACCCCCAAGTTTTTGACAGTTGACCTAGTATAAGATGCCAGAGCTCCCAAATTCAAAGCTGGACCATTTTGCATGCCTGAAGTACTGGAAATAATACACTCCGTTTTATCTTCATTCAAATTAAGAAAGTTTTCTGAAAGCCACAACTTAATATCAGTGATCCAACTAAGCAGGGAGTGTGACACTGTCATTTGCTTTCATTGCATTGCATGTAGTATAAAGCAGATAAATATGCTACTGTAAGTTATCTGAGGCCATGTCTTCTTCCCATCCCTTGGTAGTATTCATTTCAGTTTCATTTATAGTTTCAAACCATAGCAGAAGTTATCTCGGGACACCTTCCTCTCCGCTGAGTCTGACAGACTGTAGTCTACACAGAGATCAGTAGAGGGTGCTGCTGTATCCTGAGTCTGACAGACTGTAATCTTTACCCATAGACAGTATATATAAACTGGACCACCAGACCCCGTGTCTCTGGACGAAGACCAATGAAGGACATTAGAAGCACTATTCCAGTGCTGGCTGAGCGTTACTGAGCAGCCTCCAACTGAGCTTGAAGACGTAGATGTGACGTGAGCAACGTGTCTGAAAGTGTGAAGTCTTCTGGTAGCTGTGAGAGAGAAATCTCAATAATTCCCAATCTCACAGAGACGGAGAGTGTAGGTATATGTAAGGAGATAACATAGACACAGGCTAATTATTGCTCACTAACATGCTAGTTAACATTAGTAATTAAACTTAAACAGCTAATGTATGTCCAATCTGCCTGTGAGCTTCTCCTGTACTATACAGTAATTCCTCTACTGTGTGACAGTAAGTCTCGTGGTTATGACCCAATCGTTAGCCTATTTTTATAAAAACGTCTGCTACGGAGCCATAAAGCGAGATAGATAATGTGTGAAATAATGTGTGTCTGTTGTTTTCCCAGACACAGGACCAAACCCCTAGAGCAGACATAGGACCAAACCCCGGAGCAGACATGGGACCAGACCCCGGAGCAGACATGGGACCAGACCCCGGAGCAGACATGGGACCAGACCCCGGAGCAGACATGGGACCAAACTCCGGAGCAGACATGGGACCAGACCCCGGAGCAGACATGGGACCAGACCCCGGAGCAGACATGGGACCAGACCCCGGAGCAGACACAGCACTGACCCGTTTTGCAGGCGACCAGTTTTAGGTGTAACCTCTTGAACCTAAATTTTTTGCGTTGAAAAAAACAAAACAAAAATTCGTAGCTAGCTACACAAATTTGTTCATACGTTATTACTGCATTTCTGAACGGAGCAAAATTATATTGATGACTTTTTGTCAGCTCCGTCTGGATATACAGTGTGCCAAATTAAGATTAAAGTGTAGGCGGAAATGGGCGTGGCCTATATCAGGACATCCAGCTCCATTCAGGGAACTCGTGGAGCCAGCTGTTGGTTGCTCTGTTTAAGGGGACGCCTCCCACCACCATCAGGGTTTTCCCCTCTATTTACTGTAAGAGCTTTCTTCTGCCGATTCTATTAAGTGTGATATTAATGTAAAAATACATTAAAAATGTTAACGTAATCATCTTCTGTGTAATTCTTTCTTGGACCCTGATGGGAATATTTTCAGTGATATAGCTATAACTATGTGGGCTAAAAGAACCTTGACGTGAAGTTAAGATTTTTCATAAGCTTTGGGTATTGCAATTTCAGTAAACAGTAGCTTCATTCAGCTTATGTGTGTTATGTAAATAAATGTAAGCGATGTGATGCAAGTAGCTCTTGGCCACTTTTGTTATTTTAATGTAACCCTTAGATGAAGAAAGGTTGGAGACCCCTGGTCTACACTGATGATCAAATGTGTTTCATTATGGTTCTATTAAGTGTGATAATAATGAAAAAATACATAAAAATGTAAATGTATCATCTTCTGTCTAACTTCTCTGTAGTATAATATAATTATGTTGAATCACCAATAGTTACTTTACTGTACTAATGATAAAGGTGTTGGGACAGCAGCTCTGGTTTTATATGCAGTGAGGGACCCCCCCCCCTGCTGGTTAATGTTGAGAACAGCAGCTCCCTCCTCTCTAGCACTAACTCAAGTCTAATCAGGTTATACAGATATAGTTTTTTTATTTTGAATTTACAAAGTTTAATGTTTTAAAGGATTTAAAATGTGTTGTTCAGTCTATACAAGGCTGTGATTTATTCTGATGATTTTCATGCTTAATAATTAGGCTTTATGGTAACAATCAACATTCTGTTCTTCTGCTCATAAAATCACATGTTAACTGATGCTGTTTTCTGTGAATTATTAATAAAATCTCTCTTGATGAAACATCTGCTCTGAGTGTCTTCACTGAGTCATCTGCTGGTGATTCCGCTGAATATTCTTCAATAAACATCTGTTTTAACATAATATTTGAAAAACCTTGGCATGTTAACATGTATTAGCATTTTTAGCATGTTTGTTAGCATGTTCACATTTATTAGCATATATTGGCATTTTAGCTTGTGGTAGCATGTCAGCATTTGTTAGCATGTGTTAGCATGTTAGCATTTGTTAGCATGTTTGTTAGCATGTTAACATTTATTAGCATTTATTAGCATATATTTGCATGTTAGCTTGTGTTAGCATGTCAGCATTTGCTGCTTGAACAAACAACTTATGTGGACCTTTTTTGGGAGAGGACAGTCTCTTTATTTTGCCTTTGTATCCCATTTTCATCTTATTTTTCATCACCTCTCTGACTTCCTGTTTGCTCACAGCTGCTCTACATCTTTTCATCGTCTCCTCTTTCTCTCTGATTTCTTGCCTCTCCGTGTGCCATTATCACAAAAGACGGTAGAAACACTCCCGGCGTCATTAGCAGATGAATTAAAGGATTCCAGTAGTGAGTCTACAGAGGGTTGTTTTCCATCGCAGCGCTGAGTTACCATCAAATCTAATAAAACAACTTCACAGGGAGCCACTGGAGTCAACAGCTCTGCATCCCCAATCTCATTCATTCAGTCATTCTGCCTTTATTGGTCATGAGGGAAATTTGGTTTTCACACTGAAAGCACACAGCATACAGACCATCGTGTAGGTAAACGATGGTGGGAAAGAGCCGACAGGGAGTGAAGAGCCATAAAAAGTCAAAATAGAAAGTAGTTCTAGAGACACGAGAGGCTGCGTTGTTTCATGTGCAGATGAAGCTGAGTAATTGCAGCGGGGAGAAACGAGTCCCGGCTCCTGTTACTGAACAGCCTGCGAGTTTTCAGTCCGCACAAAGAGACGAGAGAGCCAGGGCCGACTCTAGGATCAGACCTTTAGGGGGGCTCAGCCCCTCATGAGAATGTTAAAGTTACATTCTCATGATTTGTCATGACACTTGTTAAAGTGTTAACCCACATAAATTAGTAATTTCACTTGATAACAATGACTATATGTATTTAGTATTATAACAAAGGGATAAATGCTAAATATTGAACATAAGAAGAAACTACGAAACTCCCTTTATAGACTACCAGAATCAAATCAAATCAAATGAGACGCGGCCCAGAATCTGTTACAAAGCTGTTTTACTTGTAGTTCTTCCGGGGTGGGTGGGAGGACGTGTTCGGCTTCATTCTGTTTCAGATTGATGCCGCCCGCCGGCCGGCCGAGAATACATGAGACAAATACATGGAACTGTATTTTATTATTGATGCTATCTTTATTGTTTAAATCCTCAAATACAACGTTAGACAAAAACATCAATATTACGAATATTATGTATTTGTATCTTTTCTATCCGCCGAGCGGTAATTACGACGTCACTTCCGGAGTCTTCAGCTGATTTCTTTTAAACGTTATTACGATGCATAACTTACTGGAACAAAACTGAGCAACGTGTTGTTGCTGGGGGCAAAACTACTGATTATATATATTTATTACATGGCTTGCTTGAATTTTAATGTAGAATTCAGTCTGTTATTTTCTTGATAACAGACCGTTGCTAAGTATAACACACCGTTGCCATGCATAGCAGAGCGTTGCCATGGACGCAGTTCTCCTCCCTCCGGAGGAGAGCTATCAATCGATCCGCTAGAAGAAGATTGGCGTCGGGGTCCTGATCACCCAGTCGTTGTTGTAGTTGCTATAACAACGCTCTACATGATCCCTTACTTACATTGAAGTGATATAGACCCGCTGATCGCCGTCTGATTCTGTGAATGAATGCCCGCATTGCATCGTGGGACATCGGCTTTGAATGCGCCAGCTCGGCTCATATCGTAGCTTACTGTTCTGTCTTATTTACTGTAGTATTTCACCGGTAATAAGACCGAAATAATATTATTAAAATAAAGAAATGCATACCATGATAACAGCTAAATACATGTTGAAAGATGTAGTGTTATAGTTTTAAAAATATCAATAAACAACAAAGCAATCCTGAGGCCCGTTCCAGAAAGCAGGTTTAGTGAAAACTCTGAGTTTGTTAACCCTGAGATGAGGGAAACTCTGGGTTTTCCGTTCCAGAAAGAGAGGTAACTAACCTAACCTGGTCGGGAGCAGGTTTTCTTCAAGAAACCTCGAGTTTCTCTCAGTCTCCTCCTTCTGAAAGGGAGGAGACTGAGAGAAACGGGGGAAAAAACTTGAGTTTCTCTCATTTCCTCATTCATTCATTCAGTCTGTATCAGGCGCATTTTAATGCAGTTTTATCTGCATGAATAAAAAAACGTATTGGTTGATATTAGGCAGATTATAAAACTTTTTTTTTTCAAACATGTCATGTCCTTTTGTCGACGATCCCATTGATGAAAATTCACAGAGTTTACGTCGGTATTGAGTCCCGACTATAGATGTATTTTCATTTCCACATAACCAATTTGAGAGGTATTTTTTATCACATTCCATCAGATATGTAGATACCTTCTCCGTCCTCATATCACTAACATCAACCATCGTGGACAGGCTTTAACATCCCAGCAGATTCTTTGTGTCGCATTACGTTTTTTGCAAACAGCAGTTTTCTTTATAACAGTGTAGCGGATCATACTGTAATAGTAAAGCCACAGTATGCAGAGCCGTCAGAAAAGTGTGACTCGCTCTGAAACGTTTTTGTAACGTTTTTGTAGTGTTCCCTGGACAGTAGAGCCATTAAAAAGAAATAAATGATTATACATTATAATTCTGTTAATGATCATGGTGCTGCAGCCTCAGAATGGGATTAGTATAGCTTACTTTTTCGCCCGCAGGATTGCACCTAAATGAAATTATAGGTGTAATACAATTCCAGTTTTCACCAGTAATATTATAAGTTAACTGTGATTAAATATGAAATTAATACACTGTTAATGCGTACGCATTGACTCGAGCAGCAATTTTCTCCCACACCAATTCTCTGTCTTTTGCAGCAGCAGCCGCTGTCTTGCTTTTTTAACGAAATACATGTTCAAACTCGCCGTTTGTGCGCATGAGTATTTCCACAGACCCGTTTGTTTGTGGTTGTTACCATGGTGAATCGTAGAATCATGGCTTCATTCATACTGCCTTTTGTGCACGCGCGTAGCCCTGAGTGAACATACTCCGAGTTGATTGAACCAACTCAAATCAGCTGTTCTGGAACCGAAAACTCAGAGTTTCACATCTCGGGGTAAATTTACTCAGACATCAGGGTTAGACTCAGAGTTTGTTAAACCTTCTACGTGGAACGGACCCCAGCTTCCCTGGCCGAAATAACATTAAAAGAAATACATATAAACGGTGATAAGATCTGGTGAATAAATGTTGATTAAAACAGCGGTTATTTGGCTAAAAATACCAATAATATCAAAGCTGTATCCAGCTTCTCTGCTGCAGCTGAGTGGCAAAAAGATTCATTCTGTGATTAGTTTAGTTTAGTTTAAAAAACATGACTCAAACACTTAAATCTTCACAATAATGTGATGGTATACGTTCTAATAGATTTAATTTCGTAATGCCATCACGAACTGACGTGAGACTGGGTTGAACAATCACACTCAGACTCCCAGGAGTATGAAGGCTGACAAAACCACTAAACAATCAAATACTTTTCCATCATATTTAACCCTAGCCCTAGTTTCTCTCTGACTTTAATTAATCCCTCCTTTCCTGACCCTATTTACAGACGCGACACCTTTCTGGATGATGTCACATTACCTGCCAACAAAGGTTGTACCACTGCTTTTTTTATTTATCAAAGCCCTGCTGCCTCAACAGAGTGGCCCTATTATATTTAAATGAATGAAAGGGCTGTGTTTTTTCACACAATGTTGTCTAAATGCAGCTTCATGGCTCTGAAATGCCTTTCACTATCACAGTGAGAATTAGGGATGATTGGAAAACTGCCAGTCAGAGTATCTGGTTCTGTCTGTTTAACTGAGGAATGCCCTGCAGGCTTGCAACCCCTGGTGACCCGTGTTCTTAGAGACACGGTAAAAACATTCTCTCAACCCCCCCTCCCCTTTGTAGCTTTGTAGCTCAACGGCGTTACATTGTGAATATGTCTTGTTCATTATATTTCATGCAACTTGACAAAACAAAAATCACAATGCTATGTACAATTGAATAAATGACATTAAATGTGATCATTTTACTAATAAAAATGATTTTAAATGGCAACCCATCGCATTCACATATTATGTCTAAAATAAGTTAAATGTAACTGAAATTTAAATTTATAGTGCTCTAAATAGTTGTGTCATAGTAACAAATGTGATACAGGGATCAAACATGAATGGCACTAAACTTTTCTCCCTGAGCTGAAAGAAATCATCATTTTTTGTGCTGACAGTTGTATCTGAAAAACAACAGCTGATGGTTTTCTCTACTGAAAGTGGGGCTGTTCAGGGGCATCTTCTTTCTCTGTGAATCAGGAGCCCAGCAGGCCTGTACTTTCTGTTAGCAACAACATGGACACAAATCACAGAGATGATGCTTTGACCAAACAGAGACATGAGGTCAAAGCTGTAGTTGTGAAATGTTTCCATCCAAAGGAGAAACGGTTTCCTGGGAAGAAAACACCCTTCATAAGTGTCAGTGAATTTAAAACTTACATTAAACCGGGTGATAACCTAGAAACAGTATATGGTGCTTATGATTCTTTGCAGAGAGGAAAAGTGAACAACAAGCAATAGCTGAAGCACAGGTCTTTTAATGGACAAGTAATCTTATCTTTACTTTCTGTATGTATTAACTCACTCAGTGAACAGCAGGAACATATTCATTCATGTATCCTTAGACCAAGTTTGATCTCAGTCCCTCCACAGCATCTCTACTGCATGTTGGTCTCAGAGGAGCCAGGCCGCAGGACCTGAAGAGTAACTATGAGTTTAACTGCTTTTCTAAACCAGGGGTAAAGAAAGGCATAGATCACAGGGTTTAGACAAGAGTTAAAAAATACAGAATGAGTATAAACTGTCCAATTACAGTTCTAACCCAGTCTAAATCTAACCATGTTATGACGAAATATGGGCATAAACACATTAGAAATACAACTACAAGAACACCAAGATTCCTGGCTGCTTTCAGCTCTGATTTCTTTGCCTTTGGAGTCACTGAATGCTGGAGTGGGACAGCTGTAATGTGAGAGCGCATGGCACAAGCCTGAGACACAGCAAATATTCTCAGATACAGAGCTACGATGACAGTAAAATAAAGTTAATCTTGAATCTCTGTGTCTCTTTGTCTACCCAACCAAGTAGTAAATCAAGTGAGAAGTAGGGTCATTTTCTCAAAGACTTCTATAGAAACAGACTTCTTTTTAAATGATATATGATGAGAAGCTTTGCGTGTTAATGATCCTGTAGCTTTGGCTTCACTTTTCAGACTTGGACATTGCTGCATTCCCTCAGTTAACAAAACCTGATAGACCAGTAGAGCCCTCTGCCACCACTGTGCCCCTCGTCTTCCACTAAGTGTTAAAGAAACTGGATTGAAAACCACCTACTCATTATACTACAGCCAACCATAACACACCATCACAAACAGCCCTTTTCACTTATTGTCTTATGTTGCTGGTTTTGTATTGTTTATTAATACTGCTTTAATTCTATTCATGTGTTTTGTTGCTGTCTGTTGATGCATTTAACTGTAAAGTGCACTGAGACCATGTTGAATGGTAATTTTACACTTTAAATAAAATGTTATTGATTGATTGGTTTGAAACACCCTTACGCTTGGTTATTGGATGTTTCCTACCCGAATGCTCCCTGAGAGTCATGGTTAACTTCTACAAAGGGAGATTACCATGGCAATGGTAAACATCAAAATGTCTGCCTCTTTGACCATGTTGCTATGTTGATTGGAATGGAAATGGCTTTTTATAAATGATATTTCTATGGTGAAGGACATCTCTCTATTTTGTGTCAACGTTGTTCCTTTATTCTGCTGATTGAATCAGTTATGAGCTCTAAAGCCTTTCCTGTTTTATATCTGCGTTCGGTCTGTTCCAGGATGGTTCTCAGGAACTAATCTTCGGTTATATTTTTTTGTCTCTTCAGCAATTTCTGCTACTTGCATCCAGTCATTTCTTTAATTTTTTTTTTGTTTGTCTTTGTCTCAAACTGTCCTTCTTGTGTAATGATCCCCAGATCAACTCTCACTACCTCTTTTGCTATCACAATTAAAAATCTTAGACTGGGTCATTACAGACAGTGTGTTTCAAATACATGCATTGTCTCATTAGCATTTCTGCCCTTACATTTTGCCTCTACTCTTATATAGAATCACTTTTTACACAGCCAAATCAGCGCAGATATTTAATGAAATAAAGTACAGTACTGAATTAAAATGTGCTTTTCCTCTTTTCTCCAAAAAGAGGAAAAGCACGGTTTCCTGTTGCCACATATTTCAGAGAGTGTCAGCTGTAAAATCCCGTCATTTGACAAACTTCACCTCTGAAGATGCAGGCCTTAGCCGTGCCCCTGCAGGGCCTCATCACTACGGTCAAGGACAACGCCAACGCCATGGTTTTTAGCGTGCTTATTTTTTCCTACCAAGCACTCGAGAATGGGTTTCCATGCTCTTGTAAACCAGAGCCTGGTTACTGCAGTTTATACATGAGTGCTCCGTGTCTTATCGTGACGGTGTTGATGCTGTCGACAGACGTGTCGTTTCAGAGAGCGTGGAGATACACGTGTTCGAAGGGATCGGGTCATTTCAGTGGCGTGTTGTTGCGTCGCCTGGTCAAGGCTTTGTGCGTGGGTCTGCTCTGGGTTGTGTCGGTGCTAATCGATGCGGAGTGGTTCGTTTGCTGTCGCAATCCCAATCCCAAAACGGAGGCGGATTTACAATGCAAAGACAAGTCTGACAGCACAGATCCATCTGTGGTGACCATCGCTGACATGAAACAGAATTCAAGGGTAAGAGATTCTTTTTAAAACTTTATTCTGTAGTGCAGTGTTTCTCAAATGGGGGTACACGTCCCCTTAGGGGTACCTTGGAGGACTGCAGGGGGTACACAGGATTTTTTGCAAAATGTGTTTCAGTTACAAGGCTGTAGTTAATTCTATACCGTCTTTTTTTTCGAAGTTTTTGTTGCTGTTTTTGAAGTTTGTAACCTTTTTTGAAGGTTTTGTCACTTGTTTTGACCTATTCTTGCCTTTCTTCCTTACTTTTTCTACTGTCTTTTTACAGTTTGTTAATTTTTTTCTAAGTGTGTCACTTTTGTCACCGTAGTGTTGCCTTCCTTCTTTCTACTGTGCTTTTCTTTTACGTTTTTACTTCTATTTCCGACCTATTCTTACCTAACTTCTGTCTTTTTCCAAGTTTTCGCCTTTGTGCATCATCATCTAAATGTTTTCCAGGTCCAAGGCTGTTTAGTAAATCTATCGCTGACATCGCTGTATTGTTCCTCTTTATAGAGACTTTTTATTCTGTAGAGGACAGTTGTTTTAAAGAGCCAATGTTAACCCTTGTGTTGTCTTCCGTCGACTGTGCAACTTTGCTTTTCTGTGTAAAGTTTTTTACTTTTCTCAATGTTTTGGTCATCTTTTTTGACATTTTGTCGCTTTTCCCGATATTTTCCGATATTTTCCCGAATCCAGGATTGGGCTTCAGATTCAGTTGAATATTGGGCTTTCTGACAGGCTTGGGTTTCTGCCGAATCTTAGTTTTTTTTTCCACCAAACCCTACGCTTGCACTAGACGCGCTACGCTGTTGATTACGGGAAGGTGTTTACGTAGGTGGAGCGTTCAATGCAGTAGGCTGTGAGAAAGTGGACATGGAACTGGTGGATTCGGTATTCGGCCGAACCCCAAAAATCTGGATTCGGTGTATCCCTATTTTGAACTGACAGTAGTTAAAGCTTCAAAGACAGACAATCCTCTTTCTGTAAACTAAGGGAACACTATTCTGGCAACTTTGGTAAACTATTTTCTTTTCTCTATAATAATTATGAACATTTCAAACTTTTATTTCCCTGGGCGAACCGGACCGTCCTCACCCAGAAAACAAACCGTCCACTGCTATTGAGCTTGTACCTCAAAATGACTCACACTTTTTGTCTCTTGTTAGGCAGCGCGAGAGGAAATGACGAAGTGAGGTGACAAAATATACAGAGCACCACATTCAGTAGAAGGACATACAGGTTGGGGTGGTGGATAGAAAAAATACAGGTCTTTACCTCAGGAGACCAAGGTTTGTGTCCTGTGTGAACTCAACGGTCCCTTTGTGATACCAACTTTAGTCCGTGTTGCCTCGTAGCTTCCAACAGAGTCTCACTCTCATCTCGTAAAATACAGATGCTTGGTCAGGTCATTGTTATATGATGCTAAAAGTCTCCTTTAGCATCATATAACACATTATATCTATACGCGCTTGGTGGGGCATATTGGCGTCCCTTTTGACCCAGTTATGTTAAGAAAAGGTCGTGGGTGGGCTTACGTTTCTGTGACACGCAGGAAGAATGGGACGGTTGGGTTTGGGAAAAGAAGAAAGCTACTTTAGGAAACGTGACACGCGGGACATGATGACAAGACAAGACTTTCTTTACATGCTAAATTATATTTTAAACTGACAAACATCTCGTTTGTGTATAATTCATGGCTCAATTCAAACAGGATGTAAACATGATTCGTCTCTCCCCGTTCACTACCGGACACTTTTTTACTGAAACAAAGTCAAACGGTGGTCCGCCTCTCTATAGGAGAGAACGGGAGACGGAGCGATTATTCATAGGGCGAAGAAATGTAATGTGAGCTCACCTCGATGCTGTGATAATACAACCTGCTCTTTAATGCTTCTTCTTTCAGATGTATGGCCTGGCTTTGCTCTTGGGTATAACTTTTGTTGGTGCCTTCTTGCTGTCGACCTGGACGATCTGCGCCAACGAAAGCTGCTGTCCAACATGTTGCACGAGAAACGTTAAAGTGGATGAGCTGATGTTGGAAGTTGGGGAAAATGTATCAGCGATTATGAAAGAAAAACAAAAAGAGTGGTTGTCTGGTAAAGTGGACAAGTACATCGAAGAGAAACAGTGGGTCAAATGTTTGGATGTTGTTGAAGAGTTCATTCGTCAGGTAATCAAAGAATCAAAACCTCTTTTGGTGCCTCTCATGTTGCTTAAATTGCCTCCTTGACTCCTCCACTTGCCTCCCTTCCTCGCGTCTTAGTCCGTCCCACAGAGGAGGCACGGGAGAGACGCGAGGAAATCACCGGAGGAAAGAGGAACCAAGCAAATGTGTTTTAGAGGGATGAGACCTCCTTTTCTCTGCAGCGTCACATGAATACGTCAGCTGTTTGCGCTGAGTTAGCAACTCCTTCAGCTGCACAGCTTCCAGGAAGGCTGCTCTCTGTGTCCTCGCCTATAACTCCTCAATGATCCCTCCTCGGGGCAGAAATAAGTGCTTTGAGACAGCCGTGAATTGAGGAGCTATCAAATAAGGGTGATGAGATACAGCCCGTGTCATCATTTTCTTCTTTTCTTTTTACAGGGTGATGTTTCTATTATAGTGTCAGGCTTTTAGGCGTAGCCGAGGTTAAAGTGAAAAATATTTTCTGCACTTTACTGCAGTTTATAGTTGTGGTTTAGCAAATAGCGGCCCAGATATTTGGCCTACCGGAAACTAAAAGTCTGGGCCCAAGAAGCCAGGGCTCGCTGCCCTGTCGGAGAGTCTGAGCAGGATGGATCAGAGACTGATTACACACTTAATTTCAGTTTGAGATGTGAGGAGAGGAAGAGCAAGGGAAAAGGAGAGGGGAGGGGGGGAGCATCTAAGATCTCGTCCCGGGCCCAGGCAAGACTGTCAGCTGGCCTGACTAGCTGTCAGTATTACATATTGGACCTTTAACAACTTTGCATTGAAAAAGTTGTAATACGAAATGCATTAATCATAAAAGTCCTTGTGCTTTGTCAGTTGATTTGTCTGTTAAATGAATTAGGTTGTAAACCTTTAGAGACAGAGAACAAGATGTTAACATCATAGTTAAACATTAATTAATAGTTAAACATTTTTATGAAATTAGTTTACACATTCAAACATTAATGAACTTAAATTAGTTTAAACATTCAATTAAACATTCTAAATAATCTTTAAATGAATTAACCACTTAAGACTGTTACATGAACTAAAGAAAAGATAATTTCATGAACATCCAAATTCATTAGCAAAGATTTAACATTTAACAGAATTATAATATTTTTAACTTTGTAGTATACTTTTGTATCTTATACTTTTACTTTCTCAAACTGAAACATTATTTTAGGACAAACCCATTTACCAGTAACCGAGGAGGCAGAATAACAATAAAGAGGAGTTCTGTTTTTGTTTTTCTTTCTGAAAATCAAACTTTCCCTCATTGTATGAATCTCTCTGCAGGAGGGGGGAAGATCTGGGTCTTCCACCAGGACACCACCAGGTAAATAATCATCACCTGTTGAGTTTCATATCTCTGTTATTTTCATGTGGATTTTAATATCTTTATCAGTCTAATATCTTATCCTATCTTTACCTATCCATCTATCTATCTATCTATCTATCTATCTATCTATCTATCTATCTATCTATCTATCTGGAGAAGAGATCCCTCTCCAAAATCTAACAGGAAACCAGGTAAAGAAACGTCTCTTTGTTATTTTCATCTGAATTTTAACCAGCTTTATGGTCCAAGATCTCACCAAATATTTGATAGGTTGTCATGTTCTAGAGACATTCCTGGTCCCCAGAGGATGGATCCTACTGAGTTTGGTGATCCTCTGACTCTCTCAGACCTTTTCCCACTTCTGAACCAAAAGATCTTTATTCAGCCCAGGGTTGGAGCCAACAGTCTTCCCTAAAAACATCAGATCCTTTCCCCTCTCTCTCCCCTCTTTCCTGTCTTCAGCTGTCTTCAAATAAATACGGTGGCCCTGAAGTGCAAATCACGACAGCAAATAGGAAAACATGACAACAAATCACAAAACACAACGGCAAATATGAAAACACTTCAACAAATCATAAAGCACAACGGCAAAAATGAAAACACTTCAACAAATCATAAAGCACAACGGCAAATAGGAAAACAAAACAGCAAATATGAAAACACTTCAACAAATCATAAAGCACAACGGCAAATAGGAAAACACTTCAACAAATCATAAAGCACAACGGCAAATGTAAAAACACTTCAACAAATCATAAAGCACAACGGCAAATAGGAAAACAAAACGGCAAATAGGAAAACACTTCAACAAATCATAAAGCACAACGACAAATAGGAAAACACTTCAACAAATCCCAAAACACAATGACATTAACTTCTACCGGAAAAGGTAGGGCCTATCTAGGAGAGGACGGACCCTCCTGATTGGACAGACGGACTGTCTGTCTTTTTGCGCTCCCAAATCACCCACAATCCGCAACAGGTCCCACTCCATGCAATACAGACACTCCTGTCCGGTGGCCATAGCTTCACAATGTCTGCAGGTACGCCACCAGTTCCCCAAAGTACGAGGCTGTGTTGCGGCATTGACTACTCTCGCTCTATCTTAGCCCTTTCACGGAGCTCCCGCAGCTCTTCGTTCAATAAACTGTCTGTACACTTACAAAGTTCTCAGTGCTTCTGTTAACATGTAGGAACCCTCATTATGCTACCGTTGAAGTTTGGTGATATTTTGAGCCTTTTTACTGGTACAAAATGGCGATTTATTTTTACTTTGCCTGTGCCCCGTATAACACTAGCCATCCTGCAGCTACAACTGATAAACACACCGATTTCTAAATCTCTGCTAACGTTACGCATATACAGTAACGGCTTATAAAAACAGATGAAAATGCCACCGGACATTAAACTTTACGAACACAAATGGCTTAAAGACAGCAACCCAGCTAGCTAACAGCCTAAATGTTAGCTAGTTGATAGGTTCAGTTAGCTTAACGTTAGCTCGGGGTGTATCTACCTAATTATAACAGGAATTTGTACCAGCATTAAAGCGTTAAGCTTTACATTGATGTAACACATTAACTGTGATAACAGATGTACTGCAAACACTAAATATACTTACATTTAAATGATACTTGTGCCATCAGCGATGCCGCTCCAACCATGGATGCCCCGCTTCATGATTTGTTGAAGTGTTTTCCTATTTGCCGTTGTGCTTTATGATTTGTTGAAGTGTTTTCATATTTGCCGTTTTGTTTTCCTATTTGCCGTTGTGTTTTGTGATTTGTCGAAGTGTTTACATATTTGCCGTTGTGCTTTATGATTTGTTGAAGTGTTTTCATATTTGCTGTCGTGATTTGCACTTCAGGGCCACCATAAATAAAGGACACAAAAAGCCCCAAAATCATCTTAAAGAAACATAAAATCCTGTCATAACAATCTGTTGGGCAGTAACAGATAAAACAGAAGAAGATCTAAAAGAGGGGATGGATCATGTGGTTGCACTTTATTGTCCGGTACATTACGACATAATAACCGTACTTTATATGAAATTAGACCATAACTAGAATTAATATTGTTTTTCTTAGACAGACAACTAACAGTATATACCCTAATTAAAGGCCTAACACCTGAACTATCCTGTAATTAGTACATTAATAAGACACAAAAAAAACCACCAAAGGACACACAACATGAGAAGAAGAAAAAACATAAAAAAATAAACTAGGTAAAAAAGAAGGGGGGGCAGCTCAATCCTCCGTGTCGGGGAACAGGATCAGAGGGTGGACTAGACCAAGGAGAGGGTCCATGGGGTTAGGAATGTGGAGGAGGAGCCTTTCAGAGACGCTCTAAGCTTCTCCAGCTTTAAGTTGTCGAGCCCCTCTCTAATGTAAGGGGGGTGGGGGGGCTTCCAGTTGAACAGAGCCAGTCTCCGAGATAACAGAGATGTAAATGCCAGGGCCCGCCTCAGCGCAACGGGGGGGTCAGTGTCAGGGGAAATGCCAAAAATGGCTGACAAAGGGCTGGGGGGGTAATGTGCCCGTAGGCTCCACTCATGGGGTCGAAAATGTTCATGTTCACCAACAACAACAAAAGATTTGGATCACTTTTAACATGGGCGTCAGTTTGAAATGTGCTGGGGACAGAGACACATTCATTTATTTTTCTCTTTCATGCAGGTCATGTGTTGAAAGACGCTGTCCTGTGGCTTATTAATATAAATTAATAAAAATTAATACAAAAATATGATGATGTGCGACACGTTTTATGAAGAAGAAAACGTTAAGATTTCCAACAGCAGTAGACAGACAGACAGGCTGGTGACCAGAGGAGTGTGGAGCAGAGCAGCAGCAGGACAGCTGGTCTGGGTCTGGGTCTGGGTCTGGGTCTGGGTCTGTCCTGTACCTGGGCATAGAGAGGTTTTTGTGGATTTTTTGGCATCTGTTCCTCAAGAATTACATGTGTTATGAACTTTATTTTTTTTTATACTAAATCGAGCTCAAGGTTTTCAAAAAAAGGTGGTGGGTACAAAATGACTCATGATGAAATCTGATAGGTACACATCCCCACCGTCCCCACTGAAATCAACTCCTATGACTTTTAATACAAACATATTTTATTTTTTATTTCTGAAATTTGAACTTTCCCTCATTGTGTGAAACTCTTGGCAGGGATGGTGTCGTCGCTATCCATCCATCCATCCATCCATCCATCCATCCATCCATCCATCCATCCATCTATCTATCTTTATCAGTCCAATATCTTAATAGAAGTTATTGTATGAAACACTCGGCTGGAGAAAGGAACTCTGTTACATTCATCTATTTTAAACATTTTCTGTTTTTAACACAAAAACACAATATTAATGTTTCTCACAATATTAATGTTTACAAAGAGACGAGAGAGCCAGGGCCGACTCTAGGATTAGACCTTTAGGGGGGCTCAGCCCCTCATGAGAATTTGTCACGCATACAGTGCCTTGTCAAAGTGTTAACCCCCCTAAATCAGTAATTTCACTGGATAACAATGAGTATATGTATTTAGTATTATAACAGAGGATAAATCCAAAATATTGAACATATGAAAAAACTACTCTAGTCCCTTTATGGACTACCAGAATCAAATGAAATGATAATGATGTGAGTGAAGTCTGTGTTCTTTATTCGCTGGCTGTGTACTCCGGTAAGAGAGTCACTGCAACCTTCGGTTTTAGTTCAACAGATTTATTGATATCCAAATCCAGCAGTAAATAAAGTGCTTGTTGCTTCCAATAATATGTCTTTGTGTTTGTGTGTGGTTTTCTGTAAAATAAGGAAATACAGAATATGTAAATATAACTTGTACATAATGAATGCACATACAGTATATGCATATTAAAGAGCAATAAGCAACAAATCACTCTGCAATATACATAATTTCTATGCACAAATAGTTGGTGTGCAAACAACCAAATAATACTGGATAGTAATGACAATCAATAGAGCCAACTGTAGTGAAGAATATAGCTTTTATTGTGTCGTTATATCTATTGACCACTAGATGGAGGGCTGAGACCACCAATAGAACACAGCAGTAGCATTCAGGTCCAATAGTCATGTGATAGACCAGCGAATGGCTCGGTGAAATGTGTTTCAACAGTTAAACCAGCAACACCATCACAAGTGCAACAGTTAGACTAATCCTCGGCAGGATTGTAATTAACATGAACACTGTACAAACATGCATGAATAAAAGTATTAACTATTGTTTCTGAATGATATATTTTGCAGTAAGTTCCTAGCATTACAGTAGACATGAGCATGCTATCCTGAACTATAATAATGAAAAATACTGTCATGTTGACTACACAAACAAAGATACAGGAAACACCAGCATGGACATAAAATTGTGCACTTACGTTCTCAATAACGCACAAATGCGTGAGTCCAAGGAGTGACGTAGGCTCATCAGTCCAGCAGGGAGTTTTCCACAAGGTGTAAACAATAAAGGAAAATAAAACTTTCCTTGAATGGGTTACAGGTGCATAGCATCGACGACAGCATCACAGGATATTACACCTGTTTCTTTGAACCTGTAATTGGGGCTTGAGCTCCCCTAAAAAGGGTCTAAAATCACCACTGGATAGAGCATCAAACAAACTCAGGATTTCACCCAGGAGATCAGGCTTCCTGTTCTGTGAAACCACAAGTCAAAGGTCACTTTAATGGAGTCTGAGGCACAGCTACAGATGCATTTTAGATGTTTTACGTGACTCATTTTAAGCCGATCCCTGGTGTTTTATTACCATGACTAAGTATTTTCATTGCCCAAACTTAATTAGTTCTGTTTCACAATGTAAACCACGTGTTTAAAATGGCAGCCGTTACATTAATAGAGGAGTGAAGATGGAGGATGGGTCTCTCGCAGAATAGACGCTCTGCAAGAATTAAAATCAAACACTTCAGTGGACACAGAACTTAAGAACGCCAGAGCAGGGGGAATGAGAGGGGGAAACACCAGAGCAGGGGGAATGAGGGGGGGAAACACCAGAGCAGGGGGAATGAGAGGGGGAAACACCAGAGCAGGGGGAATGAGAGGGGAAACACTAGAGCAGGGGGAATGAGAGGGGGAAACACCAGAGCAGGGGGAATGAGAGGGGGAAACACCAGAGCAGGGGGAATGAGAGGGGGAACACCAGAGCAGGGGGAATGAGAGGAGGAAACACCAGATCAGGGGGAATGAGAGAAGGAAACACCAGAGCAGGGGGAATGATAGTGCGCTGAAGCACAGTAGGGAGGGGACGGGATGAGGAGGAGGGAGGGGCGAGCTAGTCTTCGTTTTGTTTGAAAATACTTTGAACGTCAACAAGACGTAACGTCACCCAACATCACTTAGAGCACCTTTAAGTTTTCACTACATCATTTGGAGTTGTTGAAGCCAGGTCCAGATTTGTTGCGGCACGGCCATGCTGACATTATGAGAAACTCATAAGAGGTAAAAACAGGAGAGTATACATCAAAAGGGCATGACTGAGAGCTATAGTCACGAGATCTCACGAGATCTCGTGAAATCACGTAGAATAAAACCACCAAACCACCACCAGTTAGTTTCCATCCAGATGAGTAGAGGGGAACAGCTCTGAGTTGTGTGTTCATGCTGTAGTGCAGGGAAACATGATCCGCTGTGAGCCCGGCCTCAGAACTTTTAGTGACTCTAACTGTTGCTGAACATTAGTCCTGTAGGGTTACATTACAGCTCGGTTCTGGTTTAATACTGGACCAGTTTCAGAGACTGTTGTTCCATCAGACACTCAGACACACACACATGGAGACAGAGAGTCCAGGTTGGAAAGAAAACACAGTTACCCTTTAAGGTAAAAACTTGTAAACATTCCAGAGATAACAATATAATGATATGTCTGATTTAATGAGACGACTATATCAGCAGCTTCCCAGTTTGAGTTTAGATTATGTAGATTATTATATGTTCCAGATCAGAATGACTCTCTAACTGTACATTTAGTCTGGGAGATACGCAGCCCCCCCTGGGTTTAGTTTTTTTTTGTGCACGTTTATAAAACCGAGGGAAAAGATTTTTTTTGTTTGGTTATCCTCTGACTCTCTCAGACCTTTTCCCACTTCTGAACCAAAAGATCTTTATTCAGCCCAGGGTTGGAGCCAACAGTCTTCCCTAAAAACATCAGATCCTTTCCTCTCTCTCTCCCCTCTTTCCTGTCTTCAGCTGGCTTCAAATAAAGGACACAAAAAGCCCAAAAATCATCTTAAAGAAACATAAAATCCTGTCACAACAATCTGTTAGAAAAAGACGTAATAAGCCGAACTTTGTATGAAATCAGACCATAACTAGAATTAATGTTGTTTTTCTTAGACAGAAACCAAACAGTATATACCCTAATTAAAGGCCAAACACCTAAACTATCCTGTAATTAGTACATATATAACATATAATAAGCCTTACTTTCTATCAAATTAGACCAAAACAAGAAAGTATTTGGTCTTTATTAGACAGAAATCAAACACAGTTAGACGCTAATATGAAACTATACACCTAAATGATGCTGTAACTAGAAAAGCTGCCACAAAATATTTTTTTGGGCCTCAACAATCTCAAAAAAGGCCATCAAATCCTGGAGGGACGGATTAATCAGATCTATAATCATATCTGCTCGCCTGACCATCGATATCTTCATCTTCATCAGTTTCTACAGTTTTAGAGCCCAGACTGGGACAAGGAGAGCATTTGTTGTGAAGCTGTTTAATTCATTTATCACTTTTAATACAAACATATTTAATTTTTTTATTTCTGAAATTTGAACTTTCCCTCATTGTGTGAAACTCTGTGCAGGGATGGAGAGAATGTTGTCCGAGAAGACGCCAGGTAAAGAATCAACACCTGTTGAGTTTCATATCTCTGTCATCTTCATCTGTATTTTAATATCTCTATCAGTCCAATATCTTAATAGAAGTTATTGTATGAAACACTTTGCAGGAGAAATGAACCCTGTCACATTCATCTATTTTAAATATTTTCTGTTTTTAATACAAAAACCCAATATTAATGTTTCTCAGAGCCATAACACAGAAAACATGAAATAAAAAAGGGAAAGGATTATGTGATAACTTCATGTGTTATCATTTTCTCATCATGTGTCCTCCATCTGTCTATCTATCTATCTGGGACAAGCTGTTATAGAAAGCTCTGGACCTCAGCTGTCATGTAGATATGGTCACCAAAGTTTACCCACTGTAAGCATTGTCAAATATGGTAATAAGCTATTTTCACCTATTTAACAATTTGATTTTTAAAATCTGATGACACCAGTGTATTCCGCATCCTAAAACACCCCAGGGTGTATCCAAAATTATACACTGCCAAATTCTACTTATGAGAAATATACCAATATATTTAAAAACTACAACTCCCACTATAGACAGGCCCCAGAACCTGTTACAAAGCTTGTGTACTTGTAGTTCTTCCAGGGTGGGTGGGGGGACTCGTTGGGCTCCTCTTTCTGCTGTCGGCCGCCGCCTGCCAGCCGGCCGAGCCAACAGTACCTGAGACAAATACACGAAACTGGATTTTATTAGGGGTCCAAGCCCGAGGGGGCATGGGAACCGCATAAGCTATTATTATTCCTCTTTTTATTATTCTTCTCCGCCTAAAACTCCGACTACAGCCTAAACCATACATGGTGGGGGGTTGCCGTTTTCAGGACTGGTCCGAAACTCCGCAAGGACCTCAGGCGCAAAAATGGACCCATTTCCACCACTAGGTGGCGCTATAGCTACGCGTTCCCTGGATCCAACTGAATCACGTGATATAGGCCACAACCATTTCCGCCTAGACTTTTATGTGTGAAAAATGTAACAAATTTATCAAAAACCTACTTTTTTGAACCGTGCGACCGATCTGAACCCGTCCGGACCCGTCGGTCTCGGTTCTGGTATCCATGTCTTAATGGGAATGTACCGTCGTATGTAAATGCACTACTCTACTCTACTACGCCCCGCAACACACTGCTACGCCCTGAACTGCTACAACTATTATTTCTAGTCATAGCTCCATTATCTTTATTGTTACTATAATTGTCACCGTGCCACAGAATGTGTCTTATTTTATCAGTAATTATGATCAAATGTGTTTCATTATGGGTCTATTAACCTCCTGTTGACCTCCAACTGGAATTGAACACTTTTTGACGCTTTTTTCAACATTTCCTTTGCTTTTTTTCACAACCATCAGTATACTGTACAAACCTACACCAACTTATTACCATTAGTTTTACAGTCATTGTTTCAAATTCGTGGTCAATTAACCTGATATTATATGAAGTTACATCTAATTTTTGAGTTTTGTGTATGTTCTAGAAACCATTTAAACCAATTTATTTTTTCTTCTTCAAATGCTATAAAATTGGAAGAGAAAAACGTCCATAATTCAATAAAAGTAGTGAACTGATGCTTAATTTGACCTGCGAGGAGTGTTGTATGGAACACATTTTTGGGCAATTTGGTTTGCATCCGTTTTCCTCCTGTTTCTGTCCTGCAGTATTTACAGATGTTTCTGTGAGACTTTCTTCATGTGTCTGATCCCTGGATTTACTTTACAGATTAAAGATCCACAGAAAATGAGATAGAACTGAAATTTGGGGATTTTCTCAACAAATATATTAAGTTAGATTTGAGGTAAATTGTTAAGGAAATACAATTTATCAAAGTTTTGTGTGTGTGTGTGTGTGTGTGTGTGTGTGTGTGTGTGTTTTGTTTTCCCAGACTCTCAGACTCTAAAATACACACTAATACACACAGATACACACATGTATACACTAAATCTATGGAGTTAGAATCATGCCAAACCTCACCACACACACACACACACACACACACACACACACACACACACACACACACACAAAACGTGTTTTACTCACGCCCAACGATTCACAAACAAACTCAGTGTGGTTTGCAAATACAAAACATCATTCACAAACTAATGCATTTTGTTCTGCAAATAAGAAACCTACCTATCAAACAAATACAGTATGTTTTACACATACAAAGAAACATATTTCTTTAATGACAAAAAATATCCTGCAAGTACAAACTAAAATCTTTCAAGTACGAAAAAAAAAAAATCCTTCAAGTACAAAAAAAAATCTACAAGTACAAAAAACTGTCACATGACTTTTGGCATTTCTGATCCACACACAAATGCAGGTAAATTTACTAACAAATGTCCTGTAATTTGCACTCCACAACAGCAGGTGGCGCTGTTAAGTCAATTAACAGTGATTTGGTGCTCTCTTGATTACGGTTCATAACTTACTGGAACAAAGCTGAGCAACATGTTGCTGCTGTGACAAAACCACTGATTATATATATTTATATTGTAGCGATACTGGCGTTAAAGACCCGCTGATCGTTGTCTGATTCTCTGAAATGAATGCCGGCATTGCATTGTGGGAAATCGGCTTTGCATGCGCCCAACTCTGATCATATCTGTTCTGTCTTACAGCATACTGTAATATTTCACCAGTAATAAGACCAAAATAATATTAAAATTAAAAAATTGCTAGATGTAGTATTATAGTTTAAAAAATATCAAAACAACAAAGCAACCCAGCTTCCCTGGCCAAAATAGACCGAAATAATAACATTAAAAGAAATACAATTAAACCATGATAAGATCTGGTGAATAAATGTTGATTAAAACAGCGATTATTGGGCTAAAAATACCAATAACAGCAAAGCTGTATCCAGCTTCTCTGTACAGAAATACACGTGCTGTGATCAGGGAGTCTGTGCGTAGACCACGGATGATGATGTCATTGACCTACATGCATCGCATTTTTTTTGTACTTGAAAGATTTTAGTTTGTACTTGCAGGATATTTTTTGTCATTAAAGAAGTATGTTTCTTTGTATGTGTAAAACATACTATATTTGTTTGATAGGTATTTGCAGAACAAAATGCATTAGTTTGTGAATGATGTTTTGTATTTGCAAACCACACTGACTTTGTTTGTGAATCGTTGGGCGTGAGTAAAACACGTTTTGTGTGTGTGTGTGTGTGTGTGTGTGTGTGTGTGTGTGTGTGTGAGGTTTTGGCATGATTCTAACTCCACATATTACACACATTCTCTGTGAGATTTAACAGATTGTAGTTTCTCCCGAGGACACTGGAGGGCGCCACCGTTAGACTTTACACAATGTTTTTATTTTTTACTCAACTTTTCATCTTTATATTTCTTCACTTTGTAAAGTGTGATACAACTTCTTTCCATTATTTTTTCCAGCATTTTCTTCATTCACCCCTCCTGATGTCCTCGGTTCTAATCCGACCCATTTGTTTTTTTTCATTTTCAACAAGTTTCTATATCAAAACATTTGGTTTTACATTTCTAAATTGTTTCCATTAAACACACACAGACAGAGACACACAGACACATACACACACAGACACACACACAGAAACACACACACAAGATCTTTAACAGTTCATGGAGATGAAACGTCTCAGTGATATAGTTTCTACAACTTGTACTTTGACCTGAGTACATGTTATTCACATTTTTAATGTAGTGGAGTATTTCTCATGTTGCTGTATTGATCCTTATACTCCAACAGAAGATTTAAAGCAGGGCCGGTTCTAGCATCAGACCTTTAGTGGGGCTCAGCCCCTAATGAGGATGTGACAAGGATAGAGTTAAAGTACGGGTCTCGGACCACAAAGCCTCTCCAATATTGGGACCCTGACTTTATCTTCTTCATCATCCTGTCTCGTCTCATGCCTACACACACACCACTTCTTACTGTTTGTAGTGTAACTGTAGCTTCCTCTTTCTTGCTTTTTGTAACCTTGAACACACATGTATCAACCTAGTGGCTATCTCCTGTTCTGTGGTGGGACAGACCAGCAGGGGGTTAAACATGGTCTTTTAGATAAAGGCCTCTGAGACATAGAGGCAGTCTGGGCTCCCTTCTCGGACAAAGAGATCAGGTCTACACGCAAAACTCCAAACCTGATCTACTTCTGAGACAAAGGAAAGCACATGTCTCCATTTTACAGCAGCAGGCAGCAAGTTACACATAGGTGTTACCTAACAAAATGGCCACACACACACACACACACACACACACACACACACACACACACACAAACACACACACACACACACGCAAACAAAAACACATGAACACAGACACACACACACCCAGACAGACAGCTAGACAGACACACCACACACGCACACACACACACACACACACACACACACACACACACACACACACACACACACACAGACACACAGACAGACACACACACACAGACACACACACACACACACACACACACACACACACACACAAGATTTAAATATAGAGAACAGTTCATGGAGATCAAACATCTCAATGATCAGTTTTTACCACTTTTACACTTTTTTTGGCCATTTTATTTTATTGCCACCAGCTCAGTGAACTGTCCGGTCCCTGGGAGCTGAGCACTGAACAGAATAAAGTTTTCATGGTACTTTGAAAACAACAACAATATCAGAGCCAAAATCATCTGTGTGTCTGAAAACACCCTCAGACTCCAGAGGGATCATTACAATAAGTACTAATAATATAATACATTTTATTTAAAGCACCATTCACGACACCCAAGGTCACTTCACAAATAAAAGGTCATTAAAATTATAGTCATCTCATAAAAATATAAATAGAAGTCAGTCAGTCAGTCCATAAGCTATCTTGAAGAGAAATGTTTTAAGTCCGTTTTTATTATTATTATTATTATTTAATTACATTTATATAGCGCTTTATCATAGACACTCAAAGCGCAGTTTTTAAAGTCAGTAAATGAGTCCCAGTGTCTGATGTAGTCTGGCAGTGAATTCCATGGAGGCTGAAGTACTAATAGTACTAATAGGTATCAACAAGTACCCAAATCTAAGTATTGGAACTTGGTTTTAAAAAAGCGATATCAGTGCATCACTATACATTTAGATTTGATTACTTTAAAAAGTTCTGTTTTCTGCCATGCAGAACAATTGAATTGTTCTTTGTTTTGTAATTCTTAAATCAGCATTTAATGTACGCAATGTTTAATAAGAAATCTTTCCTTTAATTTTGTTTCCAAACGATATTCCAAAAATATTCTCTTGCAGTGTTGGGAACGTTACTTTAAAAAAGTAATTAGTTATAATTACTCACTACTTGTTCAAAAAAGTAACTGAGTTATTAACTGAATTGCTCTATAATAAAAGTAATTCGTTACCAGGGAAAGTAACTATTTGCGTTACTTTAAAAAAAAAAGTTGCTAAATGTCAAAGAATTTTGATTTTTTTTTAGCAGTTTTCACAAGTCAGTTGAAATGAGTAGAACAGACAGGTGTTTAACGTACATAACTTTCAATATTTATTGCACGTCGACAGACAGACAGCAAGAGATTTATCCTGCACTTCAAGTATTATCTTTGTAAGAAAAGTAAACAGTTACAACATATAAACTTATATGACACATATACTTTTAGCAACATACCTGACTATCATATGGTTGACTTCAGCCTGTGTCCTAGGTTTTTGTTGTGAGGCTTTTGCTGCTTGGAGGACTTTGCTCCGAGTCCTTGCTAGTGGATGGCGAGCTATCATCTGTGGCGGAGGGATCGGTGTTTTTGGCCACTAGCTTTGCAGATGTGTGTCGTTGTGAGATGCTTCATTAAATTAGAGTTGCTTACAACGGATGTCGACAAATTCTTTGCTCCTGGACGTAATGTACACATGCACGTTCTTGCCTTTGACCACAGTTAATTTGAAGTGGTGCATATCTCCACCTTGAAAATCCCAACTTTTCATCGGATTGCTCCTGACTCGCCATCTCTGCTGAATCTGTTTAGCTGTTGTATTTGTAGCGCGTGTGCTGGCATGTGTGTAAAAACACTGGCTCTGATTGGCTACCATGAAACACGACTCTGCCTTAGCCAACCATAAACGCTTACCTTGTTATTAACCCACCTCCTCACTAGCTGTGAGCCAGGGATGCGTTCGGATTACTCGGTTTATTCAATCAATGCATAGTAACGCACCGCATTTAATGTCCAGTAACGTTAACGCCGTTGTAACGACGGGAAAAGTAATAAGTTAGATTACCCCGTTACTGAAAAAATAACGCCGTTACCTAACGCCGTTCTTTTAAACGGCGTTATTCTAAACACTGTTCTCTTGTGATCACAGAATAGTAAATTAATCCTCCATCTCTCTGATTATTACTGCTGTTCTGTCAAATAAAGTACATTTAAGTAGTAATATCTACTGTTAGTGATGTTTTCAGCTACTCATTTCACATCTTAGAGACTTTATACTTTAATACTATTTTGGTTTTCTTTTACAGTTTGTGTATGAAGATTTCTCTGAACCAAGTCCTAATCATTTCATAGATGAGAGGTATATTATTGTAGTTTTGGTAGTTGAACCAACAGGCCCGTAGCTTCAGTGAGAAACTAAAAGCTGTTCACACATTGTGCACTGCAGACCTGGAGGAGCTGACACCTGCAGAACAGAAAGTATTATAATATCACCTTTTATTCACATCTAACCATTCACCACGACCACAAGAACGTGTGGTTTCTCTTTCTCAGGCCAACTCTTTCCTTCTTGAGCTGCGTCAGTAATCAGTATCCTGTTTGCATCGTCACTGAGATGGGACGTGACACGCAGCAAAGGGCCGCAGGTTGGATTTGAACCTGGGCCGCTGCAAAGGACTCAGTAAGTGGGGGAGCTAGAGGTTGACCCAGTCCTGTCCAACTTCTATATGTGGACATGTTGCTACTCTGTGTACAAAAACAGTTTAATGCATTGTTATCAACTGTTCTAATCATTTATCTCCCGTCATCTGAAGGAATTCTTCTCTGGACACATAGTTATTCAAGTATTCTTAAATCAGCATTTAATGTACGCAATGTTTAATAAGAAATCATCAGTTTCATTTTGTTTCCAAACGATATTCCAAAAATATTCTCTTGTGATCACAGAATGGTATTGTGTTTTACTGAAACATAAATTTGTTTCACCAATCTTTATGCCCATGTAGGGTAACATAAGCCAATACAAATACACAGGCCAAAAGGTCACGTAGAGGAATATGCTAATGCAGACACGAGCCAAAAGTCACGTAGACAAAAGGTAGGAGAACAGAAAGCTTCACATATGAACATGTTCCATCTCTATACATTACACAAGCTACATGATCAGTGACCCTCACATGAACTTCCCCTTTTTCTACAGCAGTCTCCTACACTCTTTCATCTGAAAGCACACAGTCAAAACCATGATCCCTTTTTGGTACAATGCATATCAATACTTTTATAGCAGTAATATAGGTTTTTAGCTGTTTTTGGGTTATACATTTCTGAACAGTAATATAGATTTTTTGCTGTTTTTTGGGATTTTCAACTGAACTTCCATTCAACACAGGGAGGTGTGTTCAGGTGCATTCTGGGAGTATTGCTATCTTGAGGCAGCGGGAAGTGATCGCAGCATTGACCAACAAAAACCTGGTCTAAAGTCAATAACGCAGCATTTCATTGTTATTTTAACAGAGCATCCTAGGCTCGTGCACAGCATGTGCACACTATGCTTGTTACACACACAGGGACGCACAGCAGCACACACACACACACACACACACACACACACACACACACACACACACACACAAGAGTACAAATAATAATATTACGGTGTAAATCCTCCATCATAACAGCAATGCTCCAAGGTCCAAACGCGCCTGGCTTTTAAAGGGAATGGGAGCTGATCTCTGATTGGTTGATTGCATGTTGGATAGGTAGGAGTGGAGCCAGCTGAGTGCAGTACCTTCGATACCAAGGTCTTTGAGTCTGGTGAGCAGGATGTTATGGCTCACGGTATCGAAGGCTGCAGGTCGAGGAGGATGAGGATGTTGAGGGAACCGGTGTTAGAGGTGAGGAGGTCGTTGAGGACTTTGAGGAGAGCGGTTTCAGTGCTGTGGAGGGGGCGAAAACCAGATTGGAGGGGTTCAAATTGGTTATTGGCATGAAGATGGGTTTGTAGTTGTGCGGCGACTATCCGTTTGAGGGTTTTAGACAGAAAGGAGAGGTTGGATATTGGGCGATAGTTGTTGAGTGAGGAGGGATCCAGACCAGGTTTTTCAAGGATTGGGGTGACAGCGGCAGTTTTGAAGGCAAATACAATCATCCCAGACATCCTCATCAGAAAGCTGTTTAACCTTGGCCTCTCCTCTCACATCTGCAACTGGATTTTGGATTTTTTAAGCAACCGGCCCCAAATTGTGAAGCTCGGCCGCCACAAATCTTCCACCCTCACTCTCAGCCCCGGCTCCCCTCAAGGCTGTGTGTTGAGTCCTCTGTTGTACTCGTTGTACATCCATGAATGTAACCCATCTCGCCCCAGTAACACCATCATAAAGTTCGCCGACGACACCACACTCGTTGGACTCATTTCAGGGGGAGATGAGTCGGCTTATAGAGCAGAGGTCCACAGATTGGTCACATGGTGCAAAGAAAATAACTTGTCTCTCAACATTGGGAAAACCAAAGAACTAATCATAGACTTCAGGAAGTGCCATGCCGACCACCTCCCTCTTTTCATCAGATCGTTGGTTGTCCTCTTCCCTTATTAGAGGAAATTGCCAATTTAAGAATGCTCTCAAAAGCCACCAAAATTACAAAAGACTGTTCTCACCCTGGTCACCCAGTGTTTGAGCTATTTTCCTCAGGGAGACGCTACAGATGTCTAAAAACAAGGACTAGTAAATTAAGGAATAGCTTCTTTCCCGAAGCCATAACAGTCTTAAATTATGAAGCTGAACTTCTTTTTTTTTTTTTTAATGATGCGGTTTGCACAGTTACTCAGCGCTTTATCATTTTAGAATATTTATTAACCACTTAGTGTAAGAGTGGGCAAGTTGTGTTCTTATGCTTTTGTGTTATGGTTAGAATGTGCTGGTAGGAAAGACATGATGGTACGAATGGGTGTGTGTGTGTGTGTGTGTGTGTGTGTGTGTGTGTGTGTAATGAATGTGTCGTGAGATTAGTTTCACATATATCTTGTATGTTTTATAATGATGCACCTTGATGATGTTTACATATATACTGTTTGTTTTATGTTTTATAATGATGTACCTTGATGAGTTTTACATATATACTATATGTTTTATAATGATGCACCTTACTAGAGTGGCTCTACAATCTCATTGTACGTAAATGCAATGACAATAAAGGCATTCATTCATTCATTCATCTAAGTCCAGCAATTAAGTTTACAGAACACATGTGGGTTCACAATGAGACAATGTATCCCTAGCAACCAGACAGAAAGTACAGGTCTCGGTCTACGAAGCGGCAGCCTCTCCAATATTGTGACCCCGATTCCTGACCTTTCCCTGCAGCTATCTCACGCCCACACATACTAGTTCTTTCTCTTTGTGGTTTAACTGTAGCTTCCTCTTCCATGCTTTTCGTAACCTTGAACACACATGCACTGCAAAAAGAGATGTGTTAAAAATGACACATCATGTGTAGAATTTGTGGTGAGTGTGTTCAGGGACAACACATTTTAACACAGAATTTGTGTAGGTCATTTTACACACAAATGTGTGATATCAATACTTTTACACATTAAAGGTCCAATATATAATATTTGTACTGTAATAAATCCAAAAATGACACCAATGCCTCATCAGATATTAAGGAAACATGTTAAACTGAAATACAATCTTTTCTGACAACAATGCTAATATCAGTATTTTTTCTTTTTGAAATTTACATTCCGTGACGTGATTTATGTTTATGTTTTGATCTGTGTGTTGTTATCAAAGGCCCAGTTTGACAGGCAGTGAGCAGAGACGTAACAACCCCCTGGTAAATATTGGAGATGTATTTGAAAGATGGAGACAGCTTAGAGCCCAAAAGGACACAGAGTTGGCTTATTTCCTCCTGAACAGGTAAGCATTAGCTTCAGGCTAATTTATCACAGCTACTAGGGACGGGCCTTTTTTGTCAACATTTGTGTACTCACATTGAATTATATAGCTAGAGTACCCGAGTTGGTTACTCGCAAAAACAATTGAGACATAGCCAGTAAAGTGATCCCGACTGGTCCTGGCTAACGCCGCCATGCTAACCCTGCTAACGTTACCGGGAAGACCAGGCAAGCAGCCCATGGCTGTTTACAATGTGTAGTGCTGTGGAGTAATGTCTGGCTATGTGAGACTAGCATCTACCGTTAGCTACTCCGCTGTGCTGTGGAGTAATGTCTGGCTATGTGAGACTAGCATCTACCGTTAGCTACTCTGCTGTGCTGTGGAGTAATGTCTGGCTATGTGAGACTAGCATCTACCGTTAGCTACTCCGCTGTGCTGTGGAGTAATGTCTGGCTATGTGAGACTAGCATCTACTGTTAGTTACTCCGCTGTGCTGTGGAGTAATGTCTGGCTATGTGAGACTAGCATCTACCGTTAGCTACTCCGCTGTGCTGTGGAGTAATGTCTGGCTATGTGAGAAAAGCGTCTAGCAACAATGTTGTGAATGCTGCGGTCTCAGCCTGGCAACCCCCGTAAACTTCGAGTCTGGGCAGGAGGGGGCGGGGGAGATGATAATATAATAATATAATAATAAATAATTGACTGTTGTCAATGATTATTAGTCTTGAAATTGACTTGAAATCATTTAGAGTAAAACTCTTTAACAGTAGGCTATCAGATTACATCACCCAGTTTGAATATATTAGCTGATTATGTTATTAATCACAACTTCAAAGATGACAATAACAGTTTGCAGTCTGACAATTTAGATTCTTGAGAAGGATTAGCTAAACAATCTTGTACCTTGGGTTTAAGTATAATTCATCTGTATCAAAACCCTGCATTATGTCCAAAGGCCTGAAATCTGCAGTATTGGCCAGACTGATAATTTCATACTCTTTAGTTTGATGTACAACATAGGCATAGAAATGATCATCAACTATTTACTATTTACAACTATTTAATGCTCAGCCTGAAGAAGTACCTTGGCTCTCTTGGTTGTGATGGTTACGTCATAGATGTATTCAAAGAAGGTGAAGACAGAGCTCAGCTGTGGTGGATATGTCAAGTTGCACACCCAGTAAAGCTTGAATAGCTTGTCAACTGCACACGTCAGGCTATCATTTACAGGAATGGTCACCTGGTCGTTCCTTGCAGTGATGATGTATGATGTATTGTCGTGTTGGGCTCTTCAGACTGCCGATGCAGATCAGCTATGGCTGGGTCCTTGATGCCATCTCGGAGTTCTCGCAGAGGGATGCAATACTGGTTCCAGGCTTAGAGAAGATGAAAAGGATGCAATTGAATAGCTGATAAAGCAGCATAAAGAAGTCTAAATATGCATGCTATACTGTGTTAGGTAACATTTTGGAGTAATTATTCTTCTGTAAGTTACAACTTGTAAGACACGATAAATCTTTAAATGTTTACGTAGAAAATATCAAATTCAATAGTCATAGGCATAGTCAAAAAACAGTGTTATACATTTTAGACTATTTACAAATACTATTTATGAATTATAATAAAATCATTACAATGTTTTTTTTAACTAAATTATTTAATAATTACCTAGTTACGGTGGCCGACGGATGCAAACAACGTGCAATTTATGACAACACATGAATTTGCAGTGTAATTTCTAAATGTTGTGCATATGTTGTCAAATTAATGAAGATGTTTTCTTAAGTTGCGTGTGTTTTGTCTATCTGCATGTGTTTTCATAAATTGCAGGGCCCCCATACCTAGTCCCTCATTGGCTCTTACAGACATCATTACGAAACATACTGGTAAAAAAACAATAAGGAATATTATTGCTGACGTCACACTGCAGCAACTACCAGGCATTGGTGGCAGATGAGTCAGAAAAACCAGCATAGTATAGCACTTTTCATCTAAAAATTAAATGAAAATAGATTAAAGGTACAACAAATATTTCCAAGTAGGATTAAAAGGATTAGATCATGATTTTTAAACTGGGGTTCAAAAACTGAGTGGAACCGGGTTGAACTGGGGTTGTATGAGGGAGCCTGGCCACACCCACCTAGATCTCCTTTCAGGGAGAAACTATTCTGGAACACCCTCATTCACTAAGTTTCCATCAGAACCCAGAGAGGCTCTGGTAGTACAGTTGTAGCAATGCATCAGAAATTGCAGTCGGAAGAATGTGTACATTTATGTACAGCAAAGGTAGGTCTACATACTGACCGTCGATGCTGTATATTGTCAGTTTGTAAAATGTAGGTAAAGTAGGAAGTAACGTTCAGAATCCCTGATCAATGTGATTGGTTAGGCTGGACCAATAATTTCAAAGTTAACCCAAAGTATACCCCCGTCATCATGTTACCGTTAGAAATGTTTCCCAATCCTGAGTCCCCAGACTATATTTACAAAGTAAATGAGTCTGGTCTTAACCAGGCTATCTATGTATGAGGTACTTATCCATAATCAGTGTATTACCAACATGGATTACACTGAGAAAGGACTAATTAATATTATTGGTAAGTAGGAAATAAAGCAAGGGTTCCTGCATTCTGAATTTAACCTTTGAGACATTGCATGCCAAATCATTATACACATACACACACACCACCACATACACACATACCATGTGTCTTTGAGATTGCAGTCAATGTAGGAATTGCCTTTGATATCCATGATCTGCGCCTTGTGTATGGATTCTCTAGGGCTGTGCTCGATTGAAGAAATTCTTAGTCGACTAACACTCATTCAATTGTACTGACCACAAAGAGTCACACAAAAGCACCAGTATAATTCTTGTGTTTACTCATCTCCAAGAAGCCAGAATGAGACGATGGATCATAAAAATGCTCCTGAAGACATGAGAACAAAATTGAGCACCTACATAAACAGTCTAATGACATAACTGTAAATATAACAAAGTACATTTTTTTTATCAAGACACATTATATGCTACTTGACAACTGCCAAGGGATGACAAAAGACACCTGCAAAACATTTACTTTCAGAGTTTAAAACACAAATTTGGCTGTTGTTTTGGTCTTTTAGTTACAAATCCATCTCCATTGCTGTCAAAATGAACCCTCAAGAATGGGAAGGTTGTGATGATACCCTTTGCAAGGGCGAGCTTTTCAGCGCTTGGTGGGTGACTGTGGGGGGACAGAGAAGAGAAAAATCCACAGATACTTAATTCCAATCAGGCCAGAAATGTTGCCATTTTAGCTTCAGTGTCAAGTTTATATAGGCTAGTTTACACAGTGCTGAGTTTATATACTTACAATCCATGCTTCTCCACCAACTGACTTAAGCATATTTTGACAAGATGTCTCCTTGAATCAATTTTAAGTGTTCCTGTTCTCTTGTGTTCCTCAAGTATCTCTGGTGTTTTGCTCTGAAGTAAAGACTGCAGGCCTCCCAGTTCATCTGACACTGGAACATGCTATATTTATGAAAGTAGAGGGAAATGGAGGTGACTTTTACCATAAAAATACTATTATGTTCAGTATAGAGCCCAGATATTTATGTTTTGTGCCTCTTTAATTCAACTGACTGTAAAGCAACTAATAATACCTTGAAAGACCAACATGTTGCCAGAGGGCCAACATGGTATGTTACTTATTGCATTGGAGTTGCATTCATTTAAGGTTACTTGGTATATGGAACAATACACAGTGACATGAATTTCAAATCACACTGCCCAGTCCTAACAGAGCCCTATACACACATGAACAATGCATTTACAGTTCAAAAACAATTTTTTTTTAAATTTTTTTATTTATCCTTTATTTTAAAAAGTTCAAAAACAAAATACCTGTATTTGACAGGCCTCTCCAGCATTTCTTTGGGGTAGTGCTTCTGCGCTTGATATGAAGATTTTAAATCTGTCAAAGTTCTTGATTTCTACGTTTCTGTCAACATCAACAAATTCTTTGAAATCACTATTGTGTTTTTGAACTCTGTCAAATGCAAAACCTGGTTGCTCTGACATGGCTGTATTTATGAGATGTTTAGCACTGTTAACAGTGTAAATGTTTCTTGAGCACTCTTTTTCATTTTTAAACAGAGTAGCCAGAACTTTGACAGGTTCAGATTCAAGAGCAATGTCCTGGGAAAAAAGGGAAAAGGTGGGAAATGCTATTTACTCTTATGTATAGTGTGCTGTGTGTGAATAATTATCAATACACTTATGTCACACGGTTGCCATTTTCAATATTTTATGCGTGAAAACGAGGCTTTGGTTGTACAAAGTTCAGAAACTTGCTGTGCTCGCGCGCCACTCAGCGAGAAAGAAAAAGACATTGTCTGTCGCTGTCTGGAGGATAACTAGCCAGTTCACCATGTTACCAACAGTTAAATTGACTCCCGCGGGAATACTGTGACCCGTGGGGGTCCCGAAAATGTGTCACCCTCTAGTCCAGAAGCAGCCATCACTTGTTCCCTCTCTTGTGAATGCATGCTCATATAACATTAATGTTAATGTACAACAGTGGCAACAACGGTTGAAATGTCTGCTAACGTTTAGCTACCTTTATGGCACATCAACACGTCCAACACTGGCTATAAATAACCTGATACTGAATACATGGCGCATTGTTCTTTTGGCTGCCCTCATTAACACTAACGTTAACTTAAGATAATAATGTTGACATTCATGTAACTTATGAATTAACGTTAGCTTACTTTGCCCAGTCGGCTAATATCTAGGGTGACTATGGCTAACTAACGTTAGCATTCCTTAACATGCAATATCATTCTTGCAATGTGAAATAAATAACCTTCGGAGAGCCATCTATTGCCAAATGACGTTCAATATTGAAATATGGTTCTGTACCTTACTATTTCCTTTTCAAAAGTTGATGTAGCCCAACAATTAACGTTAATGTATCTTTAAAGTTATCTCTATGTTCACACAAGCTAGCTAGGAGACTAGCTTCTACTGATTAGCTACACCGTTAATCTTAATTCCAACCATGAGCCAGTTAACATTAGACTCATTACAAACTTAGCTTATACATATCTGAAGATGTTTTATTATTATCAGCTCGCCGAGAAATGTAAACGCCACAAAATAATAAAAAAAATACTTACTTTGGTCTCCATGTCTGACTGCATCATCCAAGCCTGACTGCTTTGTTATTCCAGAGTTCGGACGGACTGCTGACGAAACCCGGGGGGGCAGGTGTCGGTCTGACTGACAAAGGCAAAGTCTCTGGGGACAGGACAAGGGCATAGTCACTGTGGCGGTCTCAAGGGCAGTCACAGGAGTGCTGGAGACCGACGAAGTCTCAGGGGCGCTGGTCTACGAGGACTCTGGGAGAGTGGTCAACGTAGACTCTGTGAGAGCGGTTGATGCAGACTCTGGGAGGCTGCACGTCAGCGGAGGGTCTGGAACAGTGGTCAGCTCAGGTACACAGGTCAGCTCAGGCTCTGGCTCACTGGACAGCACGGGCTTGTGGCCGCTGGACAGCACGGGCTCTGGGCTGAAAAGAGGTTGAAGCGGGAAATGGCATCGGGACCCATATCGCCCACATCCTCTCTTGTGGCCTCCATGGTTCCCAGGAAATATAGCCAGGCGAGTACCCTCAAAAGACTGCTTGTAGTCGGGAATATCTGCTGAACGGGTGGCTGATGAGCTGACAGACAGGAGAGGAGGTCAGGGGAGCTGCTAGTTGCTGTACTAGGCTTTTTCCTTCCAGCTGGAAGGCTGGCTGCTTTGGCCTCTTTTTATCCGACATGGCAAAATACTGAAACTAAGTCATATGAGTCTCTGGCTCTCCTCCAGGTAGAGAGACAGGACTGGGCGAAGCGGGCACAGGGGCAGGCGGGGTCAAAAACAGAGAACCTGTAGCCGCAATGCTAGCCGGCCGAGAAGCAGGCAGGCTATGGGGTGCTAGCTGCCACTGGAGTAGGCCGAAAACTTGAGGAGCCTTGGTGGAGCTTACAAAAACACAACTCATTTGCAGGTGGAGGAGTTGGAGTGGAAAGAAAACGTTTAGCCCAGTCAAGAATAGAGTCATTAAGCCAGGGTTTCTTTGACACCTTCTCACGAGCTTCCAACAAAAATAACTCCTTAAGGTACTCACTGGTAGCCTCCTTCCACAAGGTCTCCAGCTCCACCAAGTCAAAACGTAAGTCACATAGTTCTTCTTACATAGCGTGTGCAGGCTCCATGTCCAGATTGGTTTGGAGCAGCAAACAGTAGGACAAAAAACAAAACCTGGGAACTCACCGGAAAATAAGCCTCTCTGCTGGGTCCAATGTGGTCAGGTCATTCTGTCACGAGCTACAGGAAATGTAGGACCCAAATGCAGAGACTGACGAGGAATGTAGAGTTGGAGGATTTAATGAGCATAATAAAATCCATGCCAAACAAAGGTGTCCTGCAAACAGCAGGCAGATAAATCCAGAATAAGGAAAAAATACAAAACAGGAACCAAGAACTGCGAGACAAAACACGTATGCTCAAAACATATTAATGACCTGACAACAGACAAGGGAAAGACAGAGACTAAATACATAGTTATGGAAAGAATTTTCAAGAATTTTACGACCAAATAAAATTTCCTAACTAGCTATCAAACACAACTTCATCATATATTGGCCAAATTGAATGCTATCAGTAAAAAACTTGATGATGTTCTGTATGAAATTTGGCGAAGATCGACTGTTAGGGGGCGCTATAATCAAAGTTGCAATTGCAATTTATCTGCCGTAGTAACGGCTGTCGACATGAAACTTGTGATGCTTGTTTGCCATGCTGCTCTGAGACTCTGTACCAAATGTGGTGAATATCGGCCATTAGGGGGCGCTATGGTCAACGTAGAGTTTTGGCCCTTTTACTCAATGTTAATGGGATATATGCGTTTGCCACCCCACTGTTAAACTTTGGGTCTCGCGTTTGCACGCTCCCCGGGTCGTTCTTTCTTTTAAGATGATGTCATAATATAAAGCAGTTTTTTTGGGGAAAGGGGAATGGGGGTAAAATTGTTCTAAAACCAGAACACAATAAATGTTGAGGATGACTCATTTTCACTCCTGCCGTCTAAAGTGAGGCAGAAACTGTCCAATGGTTCTGTTTTTAAGTCCCATTATATAGGTAGGGTTGCTGCATCGATTTACTTCTCCATTCAGGGTGACTGAGGGGAAATGACACAAGACCAGGCATAAAACTGTGCGTAAATTTCCATCAGTATTGCACAGAAATTTTCTGAATGATAAAACAGTGCACATCATATGCTGGTTTCCCTTTATAAATCTCAATTGACTCTAAATGTGGTGCAGCTTTGGCGGCTTCATGTCTCGCCCATATAGTTTCCCTTAAATAGTCAGTGGAATGAACCAAATTAATATTCATCCATACCGACATCATGGGCAGAGAGGAAAACAAAACAAAGGACTTTCACTCGATGTGAAGTTGTAGTTCTTGTTAAAAACTTTTTGGAGGGCACAGTGTGGACTGCAGAGCTGGAGGAGCTGGCACCTGCAAAAAAGTATTCACCTCATAACGCTGGCATTAAACGACCACAAGCATGTTTGGTTTCTCTTTCTCAGGCCAACTTTCTTTCTCATCATTAACCTGTTTGCATCCTGTCACTGCAGCGCTGCTCACCTTCATGTCTTTACTTCACAGTTTTAAAATTCAGTGAAACAAAACAAAGAAAGCATTGAAGCTGTTCTGAAATGGAATTTCATGGGAATCATTTCTCATGCATTGATGTGAAAAATTATCTGTGCATTAATTTTCAGCAGTTAAAACATTAGTGCATCAGTGCAGAGGACAGACTTAAGTCTCACAGCCTCTGTGAAGAGGCTGCACTATAGCTTTGTTGTTCTGGCTTTGAGGCTGTGCAGCGGTCTGCCAGAGAGGAGGGAGGTGAACACTTCATGATCCTTCATGATACCTGAAGCCCTGCTTCTGCACCTACTGATGGAAATGATCTCCAAAGGAGGGAGGCTGCTGTTTGTTATTTTTTAGTGTTCATTTTGTCACCTACTGTTTACATAATTTATGGTCCATGTTTGCCATTTACCCCTGGGAGATCACATTTATGATCATATGATTATTTTTGTTTTTTGTGAGAAAACAAGGAAAATCAATTATGAAAAAGGTAAAAATTTTGATTTGTGATCATTATTGGTGCTTATTTCTTAGAACTTGATCAGAACAGGGGAACTTGCTTGAAATGTTTTGTGGGAATAGCAGGTGCAGAAAGACAACATAGTTTCATGGCACCTACATTTAAATACACTTGGGTCCAGCAGACCCGAACACCTCATATGTAATAGTTATGTGTAGGGGGGTGTACCGTATGCAGTCATTGAAAATAAGTTATTTTTTATGTTCTTCACAGAAAATGAGCAAAGGCCAATGAGTTTGAATTAGAAGAAATAATAAATAGCATAATTATTCTTTTAGGAAACATTGAAAACGGGTCCCACAGACCTGAACACCATACAAGGGTTAGTCATGGAAAAAAAGGTTGTTGACGAACATATTTAATCTCGTCTGATGAAAATAACACTTATTTTCTGAGCGATTTTAACTTCTCTCGTTGCAGCCCCTTTCTGTCAGCCGCAGAGCAGTTTCCATACCAGGCAGTGATGGAGGGTGTCAGTTTGCTCTCTACCACCCACCGGTAAAAGGAAGTCAGGAGGACAGCAGGGCTGAGGCCATGTTGTAAATTGTGAGTTTTGCATAATGTTTAAACAAATAATAAAAATGGTTAATTTGCACTGAACCTTGACTTAACTGTTTATCAGCACTTTATCAACACATTTATTTGGTTGTTTAATTGGTTGTTTCCTGTAACCGTTGTGAAACGTCCCACAAACTCTCGTATGTTGTTTGTGGTTTAGCCCACTACCACAAATCAAACTTCCCCTCGAGAGACAACACAGTCTCTGAACTCTGAATGAATGTGTGAAACAGGAAATGATTTGGTCTTGTGTCAGTATATCTAGAGGTACCAAGCAGCGGCTCGCAGCAGATTTAAACTTTGCAGCAAAGATGAAGAACATTTTCACAGATTTCGCGCTCAAACAAGTCGTCTTATTTATCACAATCATTGTGATGTTAATTATCAATGTTGGTGTAATGGTTTTGCGTTCCGAGTGCCCTTCCAAAACAAGAGGTCGTGACTGCAGTTTGTACATGGCTCTTCCATTTTTTATCATCTTCGTTTTACAACTCTGGGCGAACAAGACTTTGAGATATACATTTGCCAGGATAGCGAGTTATCGTTATGTTGTGCATCACATGATCAAGGCAGCTTTAGTTGGTCTGCTGTGGGTTGCCTTTGTGTTAATCAATGGAGACTGGTACACTTGCTGTAGCAATACCCACCATACAGACGAAGAGGCATATTCAAGGGTGAGTTTTTCTTGTTTTCTTTACGTCAGTCTGTTTTTCTGTATTTTACTGTGGTCTTCTTCTATCAATGTATTTTCTGCACACAATATCTGAACGGAGGCTGAGAACAGCTGTGGCTGTAATGACTTTTGCAGGGTTCAACTATAAGGGTTGCCTGATGGCCGAGGTCAAGTAAAATACCACGTCTGGAAAGTAAATATTACAACCCACATGCCCATTTGGGAAAGTACTTTTACCCTCATGTTGTCCTCTAAAAATGGGAAATTTACCCTCAGACCCTTTCTTTCAACGTTCTTGGTGTTTTTTTTCAAAGTTTTTGTTTCGTTTTTACACTTATTTTTTGAAATTCATGACTAATAAACCTAATTTATAAGAAAAATGTTATACCTATTATTTTGGTTAAAAAACGCTGAAATAATGAATTATTTTGACTAGTAGTTAAATCAGAAGAGCATGTGTTGAGAGAATCACAGACTGGTTCATGTCAAACGTTTATTCAGGATACTGTGTTCTAACATTTAAATTATTTTCCTAATGCTATAAAATTGAATAACAAAACCCAAAATTAAATGAAAGAAGTGAACTGATTATGACCTATACTCAGAGAACGTTTCTATTGAAGCATCCATCTAGTTTTTGTGCGAAAAATGTTCAATCTTTTTTCTGTTCATCGTATCGTAAATCATGTTCTCGTTCTCTTGCTCACGTCAGAGAATGTTAGATGAATGATTGAATTTGAATGTGCCGTTGGCCAGTGGGGGGGAGAGCTCCTAGTTTGTCCTACTGGGTATACTGGGATGATCAGCTGCATAGCTTTTTTTGTATAGTAATATTGAAGGAATAATTGTCAGTTTTTGCACATACTGTATATTTATGCAAACACTGACAGTTACCCCAACAATATTACTCTAATAAAAAAAGGTATGCAACTTATTGATTGGTAGCTCAGATCGAGGTCACGGTAAAAACTCAAAGCCTGAAGCCCCCACGTGCCACACTTCATGAGGGCTGGGACACTTTACTTGGGTCTTGATGAGCTGCTTCATTAATTCATGGAATAACAAAAACCTACACTGTACATTTACTAAAACTTGACTGTTTATTTTCTGTCTGCTCCGAAAGCCAACGTGTGTGTGTGTGTGTGTGTGTGTGTGTGTGTGTGTGTGTGTGTGTGTGTGTGTGTGTGTGTGGAGGAGGGTGGTGGTGACATTGTTTCTGTTTTCATAATGTGGAGCACTTTGTGCTGCATGACCTTTCTAGTAAAAATGCTCTACTAATAAAGTTTGATCTGCTTATTGATTCAAGTAGTCGTATTCTCTGTTGTTCAGGTCATCGGCCTGTCTCTACTCCTTGCTATCATCGTCGTGGCAGCGTTAATGTCATCAGATGGATTGAAGAAATACTGTGTGGATTCAGGTTCCAACACAAACAATCTGTATCAGAAAGTGAGGTTGGACGAGGAGGAAAACATGCTGAAACAGATAGCAAAAGAAAAGTTGAAGGCAGAACTGGAACAACGGTGGGAAGAGGAGGCAGCAGCCGGAGAACAGATCGCTCTGCGTCCAACAGGAAACCAGGTAAACAAACATCTCTCATTTTAATCTGGATTTCATCAGCTTCATCAGTCCAATATCTTAACGAGTAACGGATGGATTGTCGTGACATTTTATACAGACATTCATGTTCTCCAGAGGATGAATCCTACTGAGATTGAGAAAATACTCACTTTTTAAAATTGTGTTTTCTTCAAACAGATGGTTGACTCTTTCCCGTGAATCCAGATTCATCAGACGAGCTGTAGAGATGGGTCTACGTCGGTCACCATGGTGATGATGATGATGGTCACATGTTTCATGCAACTCAACAAAGTGTTGTATTGAGCTTTAATCTGATTAATTGTAATGCTTATCTTTTTTGTTGTTGCTTTTATTTGTAACTACTGCTCACTGTTGAAAATGTGCCTGTTTGGAACGGCCAATTGCTTGGCCTGTGGTATTGCTGCTTGTAGAATTCATCAAAACCAAATTGTACCCCAAAATTACTTACAGAAGGACCCCAAACCACTTCATATGCAACGCCCCTGTATACCCTACTACTGACTTACAGTGTAGGCTACATCAGAGGAAAACATTGTGCTAATGCATTTACCTGACAGAATCAGAATGTAATCACAAAATATCACAGTGAAAATGTGGAGTAATCAGACATTAGCCTCATGGACTCATGGCAGTGCGTTATGAGAGCTAATCAGCACATATCTGCGTTCATCAACCACCAGAACCAGAGAGAGAGAGAGAGAGAGAGAGAGAGAGATGACGTGTCGTATGATCGTTAACGAATTTTACATTTCAGCAGAGGTGTTAATTTCTATACAGGTTTAGTGGCTTGACGGTTAAGGGTGAAGTATGGATTTGATTCCCCAGGGGTATTGTGGCGACGGTAATGTTATTAGTGTTGTAAGTTAGCAGTAGACTTAATTAACCTGACCCAGGGTGAGTCTGATGAAGACTGATGTGTTTTCCTGGTTCAGCTCTGAGATTTTCTCGCATTGCACAGTGCTGTGAAGGAATAATCACCGAGATTACGTTATGTTCTGCCAGCTCACAGCAATTAAATACAATAACAGGAAAAGTGTCCCCCCTGCTGTTTTAAAGTGTTCTGCATGTGGCGTCTGCGTGTGATGAGCAGGTTACCTTCCCCCCAAACACAGACACCCATACTGTATATACAGATATGTCTCGCTTTATAAGATAGATAGCCTGCTTATAAGTGGCATCACGCTCTGTCTGCCAGTTGTTGTCTGTAGCTGGCTGTGCTTTCCATGTGTGGGATTCTGAAACTTCCTTAAATTCGGGGATTGTCGTTTATTCAAAGTCAAAGACAGTCCCAAGTAGTGCTACTTTGGATATGTTTGTGGGTTTGAGGAGTATGTCACATTTTAGCTGCCAAAGCTCTGCTGCTCTCTGTCTCTGGTCCTCAGGGTGAGAGGGGGAGTGGCCAGCGGCTAGAGCCAATGTGTGCTTCTTATACCTATGTATTTAACGATATCTTTAGAATTTCTAATCCAAACAATGTCAAACTGGCACTGCACTTATTCGTGCCTGTAGCAAGACACCTGTCAAGTTTGAAATCCATCGGACTAACGCTTCGAGAAATATGCTCATAACACACTACACACACACAGACAGACAGACAGACAGACAGACAGACATTCCTGCAATATATAGATAGATGTTTAACCCTCATGTTGATCTCGGATCAAATTTTGACCCATTTTCCAAACAATTCTTCACAAAATAATTTTGCTCTTGATAAAATGACTTCAGTAAATGTTGACCTGAGGATATCCTGGCTAATAGTTGACATATACCATTCTTTTATAATCCAAAACAACTCACAATTTCTCCTTTATTTAGACATCAGGTCTATGTAAATGGCGTCTACCATGAATGGAAACAAAAGTGTAAAACTAGTTGGAATGAATTTGGCTAAAGGTGTAACACAGATTATTTTGGTTATAAATTAAACTTTTCGGAGCTTTATAAACAAGCAAACCGGAGCAGGGAGGAAAACACGAGGGTAAAAGAAATGTTTCTGTTTTCTGATTTATATTTTCTGTTAGAATATCTTTCAGCTCAGCAGGTATGATGATTACATTTACACTTTCATCATATTAGTTTGCTTCAGCTTTTATTGTTACAGCTTGAACTGAGAGCTGAAGTTAGCATGCTGACATTCAGAGATCTGTATTTCATTCTTTTAATAAACTGATCAGATTCCCATCAGCCTCAGCTGTTCTTTGTGTTCAGTTAAAAGCCGAGCAGCAGTTAAAAGATTGCATCAGTGCAGAGGACAGAGTTAAGTCTGTGACTTCATAAGTCTCATCCTCTGTGAAGAAGCTGCACTGTAGCCTTGGTGTTCTGGCTTTGGGGCCAGTGTTTGTTTCTGGCAAACTTTTGATTGACGAATTATCACAGAGATGCAGAACGCAGCTTTGGACATAATTACCTGGACTGGTGTGTGTAAAGTTGCCGCTGGTAAACCCAGTAGTGTGAGTATAGCGTGTTAAAGCACAAACTGAAAAATGGGTAACGTTAGTTGAGGTCACTGAAAAAAAGCGCTTGCTGATAAATTAGACAGGCTGCAAAAATCGTGAAAGGCTAAGCTCCACAAAGCGAGCCTCTTAATAAAATCAATACAAGTGTTGATATTAAAAGGTGATGAATACAGATATATAGAATGCAAAGCAGTCCCTTCCTCTGATTTCATTAGGCTAATGGCTGAAATAAATGACAATGATGTCATCATCGACTAGTTGGCAGTGACTCGACTTTCATCACATCACAGTCAACTTTAAAAAATGTCATGCAACCCTTATTGTAAACACCAAATACCAACACATCACACGTCTTCATCAGACATGCTATAGTCGCCTTATTCTGAATATCCAAACAGAATATGTCTCTCACAGGACCTGTATCAAACTCATAATAAAAGGCAGTAGGCTCGTTCAAGAGAAGCCAGGCCTGCGCAGAATGGATCACCGGCAATCGCCACCCAATGCATGCTGGGTAGATTTGTGTCCGACTTGATCCCGACTAGTTCTGACGTCATGCACACGTGGGCAACGATAACCTCACGAGATCAAGGCGGCCGCAGGTTTGAGAGCAGGCAGCGCGGTTGCTTTTCACCGACTGCAAGAGCCAGGCGGACCCAGGGGCATGCTGGGAAATGCCGGCCTCTCAGCTGATCTAACAGCTGATTGGTTCAATCACTCAACATGATGTTTTATATAAACGTTTTTATTTTTTAACTGGTATTTGTCTGATTTAAAGACTTCTTCTGAACAGAACACATGTTGTGAGGCTGATAGTTATGTTTAGAAGTCAGAGAGACTAAATCTGTTCAGATTATGATCATCTACAGTCTGTTGTTGATTAAAATCAGCAACAGACTGTAGATCGCATGTAGAGCATTTTGAGAGCTACTCTTAATTATAACAGCTGTAGACTGTTTACAAGCTGATATGTGGGTCTGATAACATTTTATTAAATTGGAATTGGACCTAACAGGATGTGAGTGTTTCTTTGACTTCCTGTTCAGCCTGAAGGTCCGACTTCACAGCTGATTTTTGTCACCGCCGCCTGGTCTCGTCTCCTTTACAGGCGAGGAGCAGCTCATCTCCAAGGAGCCTCATGTCTGTGCTCAGTCCACGTCTTGGATAACAGCAGGACAGTTGAGTGTTATCTAGATCTAAACTGCTAACGCCAGTTGAAGAGGTGAAAAGAAGATCATGATGTTGGTACGGTAGGCACCTGTCTGGTGAACCCTTGGTGTTGTGCCCAGGCTGTTTGAAAATGAGCACCCAGTAGCTCCACACCTGTCGTGGAATGAGAGGGTGGAGGGGATTGGAACCACAGTTATTAAAACTATAATATATATCATAGTTTATAAAAACAATTTAGTTTTTAATGTTAAATTTAATTTTAGTTTAGTTTGAGTTAGTTTTCAGTGGGTTTGCTAGTTTTAGCCAGATATAAGGTCTCAGAAGTATGTAATATACTAACAAGGTTCAAATCAAAATATAAATATATCTAACCAGGTTCAAATCCCACTGTGGCACATCAATCATGTTCCTGGCAAAGGTGTTATTTGACTTTTTCAACTACTCTCATTACTTCAACTTATACTCTCACTACTTCAACTTATTTTTACGGTTTTAAGCTATTCATCCAGTTTAGCTTTAGCAATTCAGCTATTCGTGTTTTATTTTGCAAACACACACATGCACACACGCAAGCACACACGCAAACACATATACACACACAGACATCAAATGGAGGCTTTATAAGTACTCAAGGAACATTGTTTACCTGTCCTAACTATAGCACAGTGGTCATGGTGTGTGGCTGTGGTGTGAACGGACTGGGTTCAAATCCCACTGTGGCACATTAACCAATGTGTCCTTGGCCAGGATGGCAATTGACTTCTTCAACTTATTCTTATGGATTTAAGCTATTCATCCAGTTCAGCTTTAGCTATTCATGTTTTATTTTGCAAACACAATCACACACACACACACACACACACACACACACACACACACACACAGACAGACCCACACTCAAAGACGGACAAAGTCACACACACAGACACACACACATACACACCCACACACAAAGTCACACACACACACACACACACAACACACACACACACACACACACAGACTCACACTCAAACACAGACACACACACAGACAGACACACAGACCCACACACACACACAGACACAGACACACACACACACACACACACACACACACACACACACACACACAGACACACAGACACACACATAGCACACACACACACACACACACACACACACACAAACACAGACACAGGCTCACACTCAAACACAGACACACACACACACAGACACACACACACACACTGATGACACTTCAAAGAGATCTCATCTCAGACATCAAAGCAAGTTTATAAACAAACCCTTTCACAGACAGTCCACTTGAATGGACCTTTATCACAGCAGACATGTTGACTTGTCATAGTAGGAAAAGCACAGCTGACATTGATCACCTTAACGATGGCTCAGTTCCATCAAGTGTCCCAGTAAGATATTTCAGTGAGTCAGCATGAACAATACCAGGGTCTCTCCTAAGTGGAATGCAGCCATCAGTAATGGTTTAATACCAGGACCTCTCCTAAGTGGAATGCAGCCATCATTAATGGTTTAATACCAGGACCTCTCCTAAGTGGAATGCAGCCATCAGTAATGGTTTAATACCAGGGTCTCTCCTAAGTGGAATGCAGCCATCATTAATGGTTTAATACCAGGGTCTCTCCTAAGTGGAATGCAGCCATCAGTAATGGTTTAATACCAGGACCTCTCCTAAGTGGAATACAGCCATCAGTAATGGTTTAATACCAGGACCTCTCCTAACTGGAATGCAGCCATCAGTAATGGTTTAATACCAGGGTCTCTCCTAAGTGGAATGCAGCCATCAGTAATGGTTTAATACCAGGACCTCTCCTAAGTGGAATGCAGCCATCATTAATGGTTTAATACCAGGGTCTCTCCTAAGTGGAATGCAGCCATCAGTAATGGTTTAATACCAGGACCTCTCCTAAGTGGAATGCAGCCATCAGTAATGGTTTAATACCAGGGTCTCTCCTAAGTGGAATGCAGCCATCATTAATGGTTTAATACCAGGACCTCTCCTAAGTGGAATGCAGCCATCAGTAATGGTTTAATACCAGGGTCTCTCCTAAGTGGAATGCAGCCATCAGTAATGGTTTAATACCAGGACCTCTCCTAAGTGGAATGCAGCCATCAGTAATGGTTTAATACCAGGACCTCTCCTAAGTGGAATGCAGCCATCATTAATGGTTTAATACCAGGGTCTCTCCTAAGTGGAATGCAGCCATCAGTAATGGTTTTGAATACATGTGCTTTTCCTGCTATGACATGTTAACATCTCTGCCGTGAAAAGTCAGCTCTCTGCATTTTTAACTGTTTCTCACAGTATTTGTCATCTTCTCTCCTCTTCTGTCCTTTTATCCTCTCTTCTCCCGTCTCTCCTTCTCACTTTCCTCTATTTCCACTTATTTCGGCCCCATTCTTTTCACGCAATATATTTCACATCTCATCTCAGCTAGATTGATGCTTTTTCGTTCTATGCAGTGTATAATGAAAATATTTCTTCTTTCAGCCTTTCTTTAACAGTATTACAGTATTAATTTGTTTCATATTTCTGCATATGTGAGTCATTATCAGTTAGAAAATCTACTCAGACCTCACAGTGTTCTACATATTTTGTCATTATTCAACCTTTAAAGCAAACTGTTCAGTTTAGCATAAACCTTTAACTTTTTAATGAAATTCATACTTATTAAAACAATTTCCGCTTTTTCAACTATTTTCAATACTTCAACTTCTTCTTACGGATTTAAGCTATTCAACCAGTTTAGCTTTAGCAATTCAGCTATTCAGCATTCCCACGCATTTTCTGCAGGAAATGCATTTTCTAGTTCGATTTTATTTATTTTTATTATTCCGTACGTTTTTTGGCTCTCCGTAACTTCTGCATACTTTCACCTATTTAAACCATTCAACTTTTAAAATGTTCAGCTCTTTCAGCTAATGATGGGACTTCTTCAACTTTTTTTCTACTATTTATACTTTTTAAAATATTCAGCTTTTTAACACTTTTTTTTAACATTGAAGTCAATGAGAGGAGGCTTCAACTCCTTAAAATCTTCTTCCACTCCTAAAAGTTTCAGCTCCTTCATACTTTCACTTACAGACGCCAAACAAACTTTAAAATGTTCACAAATATTCAGCTATCCAAACGTATCTTTTCAGTTTGATATCTTTTACAGTTTTTGTGAAAAAAACGTTTAAGTTTAGTGATCTTTTCAGGATTTTTTATTGATTAAACAGAGTGTGTATGTGGCTTCTTAGAGTGATGATGTCATCATTCAGAGTGTGAAGCTTCAATAAAATTATCTTTGTCCCTTCTGTATAAATTGCTCTAACGCCCACAATATCTACTTGTCATACACAATTTATACATCAAAACGTAGGTATTTTTGTCTAGTTTCAGAAAATCTGCTTATTTAAGCAATATGTCTTATACTTTGGGCTCAGCAAGTTTCCAAATGACAAGAGTTTCAAATTCTTCCCCATGCGCAGCAATGGTAAACGACCTGCATATTTTCCAGCGAAACTCTGAACGAACCACTTTTTTAGATTGCTGATATGCCCACATTTTTAAGTTTATCAACATAAACTTTAGATGGAGACGTTCACAAAGGCTTCCTGTTTCCCACGGTGAAGTCACTGTATGGATAGCTTGTACTGTTTTGGAGTTATTAAGACTTGTTTGAAGAGATCTTTATCAGCTTTCTCAGACTGGATCTCACTGTATACCAATGTTTCTCCTTTACCAGGTGTGCTAATTAATTCAATTCAATTCAAAGAGGCTTTATTAGCATGACCATATTGACATACAGTATTGCTAAAGCACCTAAACAGTAACACTAACATCCAGTAGTCCAGCAGGATGCAGACAGTAAACATTAAGGTAACATTATACAACATTATAATGTGTATATATATATATATATATATATAACATTCATCATGTCAACACAATGTAACAATATGAACAACACTGATGATATCAGCAACAACATGAAAACAAGAATATTACAGGTGTGTGTGTGTGTGTGTGTGTTGTGTGTGTGTGTGTATCTGTGTGTGTGTGTGTGTGTGTGTCTGTGAGTATGTGTGTGTGTCTGTGTGTGTGTGTATCTGTGTGTATCTGTGTGTGTGTGTGTGTGTGTGTGTGTGTGTGTGTGTCTGTGAGTATGTGTGTGTGTGTGTGTGTGTGTGTGTGTGTGTGTCTGTGAGTATGTGTGTGTGTCTGTGTGTGTGTGTGTCTGTGTGTATCTGTGTGTGTGTGTGTGTGTGTGTTTGTGTGTGTGTCTGTGAGTATGTGTGTGTCTGTGTGTGTGTGTGTCTGTGTGTATCTGTGTGTATCTGTGTGTGTATGGGCGGGGGTTCCTCAGAGTGTGGCAGGTAAAGACATATTCTGCTGCTAGACTGCAGCTCTCTGGCTGTTCTCCCAGCAGGATCGGCATTTTATTGATGTTGGTTATTTGGTCAAATGTCGGGTGTTTGTGTCTGAATTTGGGGAAATATTGAGTTCTGATTGGCTGCAGCTCTGTGCATTCTGTCAGGAAGTGAAGCTCTGTCTCGACTTCGTCTCTCTTGCACAGCTGGCAGAAGCGCTCCTCTTTGGGCAGCCATTGTTGTTTGTATCGGCCTGTCTCGATGGCCAGGCTGTGCTCACTGAGTCTGTACTTGGTCAACGTAGTTCTTAGTTTGGTATCAGTCACTGTGGTCAGGTAGTCTGCCACACTGTCCTCTCTCTTTAGGGACAGGTAGCACTGTCCTCTCTCTTTAGGGACAGGTAGCACTGGACTCTCTCTTTAGGGACAGGTAGCACTGCATTTTGCTTTGTGTTTGTGTGTTCCAGATGGTGATGTAGTTTAGTTTCTGTTGTGTTATAACTTGGTTAACTCTGATTGGTTGGTTCCCAGACTGGTCCTGAGGCAGAACCGGGTCAGGAAGTGACCTGAGCGTCAGGACCAGCTGAGTGACGGGACTCTTCTCTTTGCTCAGCTCTTGGTGTTGCAGGGCTTTCTGCTGGTAGGAGTGGGGGGTCACTGTTTTTTAGATGGAGCCAATATTTGATTGCATGTTTTTGAATTTTGATGAATAAAGGGAATTGTCCTAATTCAGCTCTGCAGGCGTTGTTGGTGGTTTTTCTGTGCACCTGTAGGATGCTTTTACAGAACTCTAGATGCAGGGTTTCAACTGGGTTTTTGTCCCAATGGGCCGAATTCTGGTAGGAAACAGGACCCCACACCTCACTACCGTAGAGGAGAATTGGTTCTATTACAGATTCAAATAGTTTGAGCCAGATTCTAATTGGGATTTTAATGTAGATTTGACTTTTTATTGCATAAAATGCCCTGCGTGCTTTCTCTCTCAGCTCCATTATCGCTGGGTTGAAACTTCCAATGGAACTTATTTTCAGTCCTAAATAATTGTAATGTGTACAGTGGTCTAATCTATGTGTTCCTAATGTGAAGCCGCATGTGTTTCCTTGAGATCTGGATCTTTTTTGAAAAGTCATTGTCTTTGTCTTTTGAGTGTTTACTGCCAGGGCCCAGGTCTGGCAGTACTGCTCCAGCAGGTCCAGGTTCTGCTGTAAGCCCTGTTCTGTAGGGGACAACAGAACCAGGTCATCTGCGTAGAGCAGGAACTTGATCTCTGTGCGTTTCAAAATCCACTAAGTAGGCAAGGAGAGGATTTAAAAGTTTAACAAGTATTTATTTAAGTAAAATCATAAGAGCATAAACGTGTACACGGGTCCGAGTTGAGCAGGCACACAGGCTTCTCTCGTCAGACTGAATTTTCTGGCTTATATATGAATTCATATATCAGTCTCTAAGAGCATTTTGATTTGTTTATTAAAAGTCGGAGGAGTACCGTGGTTTAG